>NC_139517.1:82816193-82857631 GCF_947247035.1 Vipera ursinii
TCAGTAAAGAACAAGCAATCTGTGTCTTAGATTCAAATGCCCAATTAATGTCTCCCTAAAATATAAGAATATTTTAGAAGCTATATCACATTTGATATAAAGTTACTATTTCTTGGTGCTTCTTCAAAATTATTTTCTTTTTAATTATGTGTATTTCCTGAAATAGTTATTCCAATTTGATGTCTGGATGCCTGTTTTAATTTTAATTCTTTTTTAAATGTGTAGATTGTATTCTGAGAGAAGAGGATATTCTTCTGGTGGAGCTCATGAACTGGTTTAAATGTAGTTTTTTCAAGTGGGTAGATAGCCTACCATGTAGCAAATGTGGGGGACAGACAGAAACTAAAGATAATTTGTCACCTAATGAGGATGACCTGAGATGGGATGCAAGTAGAGTTGAAAATCATTTCTGTAACCAATGCCAGTTCAGCAACAGGTTCCCAAGGTGAGTTTAGTAAATTGTCTTTAACAATTGAGTTTGTATTAGACATTATTAATTTAGTATATTGATCTCATTTGTATTTCAGTCTGCATAATTGGGAATCCCATATATAATGCAAACTCACAACAACCATTGGTTGTTTTCTGCTGTCACTTAGAGTAGAATATGTGCCTTATCTTCTTTCTGATTTCTTTTTAAATTATATTGGTGAGCAGAAGGAAGATTGTCATTCAGATTTACAAGATTTACCACAAAATCTGGAGTTGAGCAGCAATGCAATTAATAAATTTAAAATATTAAAATATCAATCTTAGTTTTGTAGGTTTTATTTTAATCAGAAATCTAGTAATAGGACTTTATACGTCTGGGTTTATTCAGATAATTATTCAGAAAATGTTTAGGGTATTTAAGTCATAAAGTGTTTTGGGGAGGGGTTTCACAAAAGAAACAGTGGTAGGAGAGAAAAATAAGACAATTAAAATACCATGATGACTGTCTAAAAGAACTCTTGGATGTAATAATCCAAAAGACAAATTTCAATATAATAATATTTGACCTATTATTAATTTCTAGCTGTTATGCTATGGGGAAACTTTTAAGATAATTGTATTATTTTGGTTCTTATAGTAATAATTTAAAAAATTATGTTTCCAGATACAACAATCCTGAGAAGCTCCTGGAAATTAGACAAGGGCGTTGTGGTGAATGGGCTAATTGCTTTACACTTTGTTGTAGAGCAGTAGGATTTGAAGCAAGATACATTTGGGATGCAACAGGTATAGCTGTTTTAGAATACCTTATGTTAAAATCAGAACTGCAAAATGTTCCATAAGTACTCTGAAATTGTTAATCAATAGTGCTGTTCCAGGTGCCATTTTAATGACTTACAGTTTATAGTATTAGTGCAATCCTATTTTTTAAAATCCCACCGAGTTTACAGTTGTAACCTGCATCATAATTGGTGTGGCCTCTTAAATTTTCATGTATGAATACATTATTACTAACACACACACCTATCATCTTGACTAAGAGAGTTTCTGAAATGAAATAAATTATTTTGGAGACACAGATAGATTCATAAATTTGGAATTGGGAAAGGGAAGTAGTAAAAAAGCTTTTTCACCAAAAGATTAGACCTAGGAAGGAAGCAGATAGTTGGTCTATATTTGATAAGCAGTGTATGATAATTAAGAGAGTTTGGTAGGAACTGGGGATATCCAATTTGAGGCCTCATCCACAGAACTTTTTGAGAACATTTTCTCAGCCCATTCTACTGACAGGTTTATGGTTGAGGTTGAAAATCAGAAAGATAGAATTTTCTGATCCTATGAGCCTACACACACACACACACACACACACACACACACACAGACACACACACACACACAAAACTTAACAGATCACAGTGAGAAGTCTATAACCTGAGGCTTGTGGCGATGTTTCTTTAGTATTTACCTATTAAGGGGACTGTCTTCTGTGACCCACTATTAAAAGAACTAAGAAGGTATTCATATTGTTGGAACTGTAGTTATGGAATCCTTGGAAGGTGGTTGAAAGAAAATAACAAGCTTTTTATTTGCCGTAACTGTTACTTAGTCAGTCTGTTTATTTAGATGTCTTTTTTTGATAATCATCTAGCTAAAACAAACTTAGCAAAATAAACTTACCAATGTAGCAAAAAATAAAATTGTATTAATTGTATCACATCCTGAAATCTATTAGTAAAGGTAAAGGTTCCCCCGCACATGTGTGCTAGTTGTTTCCAACTCTAGGGGCTGGTGCTCATCTCTGTTTCAAAGCCGAAGAGCCAGCGCTTGTCCGAGGACATCTCTGTGGTCATGTGGCCAGTATGACTAGACGCCAAAGGCACGGAACGCTGTTACCTTCCCACCGTAGTGGTCCCTATTTTTCTACTTGCATTTTTATGTGCTTTTGAACTGCTAGGTTGGCAGAAGCTGGGACGAGTAACAGGTGCTTATTCTGTTACACGGCACTCGGGATTTGACCCGCCAAACTGCTGACCTTCTGATCGACAAGCTCAGCGTCCTAACCCACTGAGCCACCGCATCCCTGAAATCTATTAATGTATAGCAAAAGGAACAAAGTGAGAAAGAGATTAATACTATAATCAATACCTTTATTTGTGTATTTTGTCTAATCTCCTTTCTTAACAGTCGAAGTCAGGAGTTGTCACTACAGTTAGGCAATGTCATCATGCTTTTTCTTTAAGTGACCTTGGTAATGCAACATGGGGAGGGTACATATTTAAATGAGCAAATGAAATTTAAATAAAGGACTTCAGGGTTGTAAAAAAATTCTCTCTTTGAGGAGTTCAGCATTCTAAAATTGAGAAGAATCTTTTTTAATGCTCACTGCTTCTCTTTTTTTTTCTCAGATCATGTATGGACTGAAGTTTATTCTGTATCACAGAAAAGGTGGCTTCATTGTGACTGTTGTGAAAATGTCTGTGATAAACCCCTTTTGTATGAGATTGGATGGGGGAAAAAATTGTCCTATATTATTGCCTTTTCCAAAGAGGAGGTAGGTGAACAGTGTTTACTGAATTAAACAGATCTTCCAAGTAGCTCTGGCTGTAGCATTGGTTCTGATAAAGCAGTTGTATAACTGCACAGCAAGGAGAATATTGTTTCTTCATTGGAATAGTTCTAATCTTAACATGCCTGAAATTCAGTGTATTTTCTCTCTATAATGTTGTATAAGGTATTTTCTTTCATAATTTGTGCTTTTCAGATTGTTGATGTCACCTGGCGTTACTCTTGTAAACATGAAGAAGTGCTTTCTAGAAGGACACAGGTCAAAGAAACTGTGCTACGAGAAACAATCAATAATCTTAACAAAATAGTATGTAGTTTTAATTTATCTGTTAAATTTACAGAAAAGCTGAATTCAAACTAGTCTTGAATTAAAGATTGAAAATGTAACCTGTTGCTATTCAGTTAATTGAGAGGATATAACAGACTTATAGATAACGTGCTATTTCTGTATGGAAAATTAGCTGCATGTAAATTACAAGTGATGGCAAGAAAAAAATTGCACACCTCCCCATATAAGTGATAAGCTGCTGCACAACTGAACATAGCACTCTTCGAAAAGAGTAAGAGGACTATGTGGACTTGTAGCCTGTTGTGACATGCATTCTCTCTTACAGATTTTGTTTCACAGAGTCAGATTTTTATCTCTTTTCCCTCAAGTCCTTACCAAAGTTCTTGATTTTTGTTATGTAAATTTCTTGGATTTTTAAATCTCCCCCACCCCAAGAATTTCAGTTGGAGAAAGATATCTGCTTAGCAGATTCCATTTAGAGTTGCCTGTATGTGTTTCAGATTTATCCATTCAAGTCCCAATTTTGGCAGACATTGCAATTTTGGATTTCTTTATATCTGTTAAGTCTTGCTGGAGTCTATGTTGCTCTCTGAAGATGATGGCTGTTCTCTTTTTGTTTCTTAGGGTTATCAATAAAAAATAGAGATAGCTTTCATGAAAATAATGATTTACTCCTCTGAAATGTTCAATTATTATAACAAATAGTATGCTCTATATGTAGATAGATTTGTTGGTGGCTCATGTGATTTAAATTGATTCATCATTGATCTGATTTAGTACAGACTTGTGTAATGCTTAATAGGACAAAACACCTGTCACTAGGAATTTAACCTTTTTAACCAAACTATCAAGTATTGTGTTACCCACAACATTAATTCTTATATTCCAAGGACAGACATTCATACAGGTAATCATAGACTTAGGACCATTTGTTCAGTAATCATGCAAGGTTTGGTGGTGCTGAACTAAGGGACAAAGCCAGCGTCTGATGTTATTGCTGTTGCAGTGCCCTTGGTCAAAATTTGGGCACTTGGCACTTCCCATCTATGGTTTTTTAGCCCCCTGCATTTCAAGGCTCCTATTCCCTTAGCTAATCTTTGATCCCCCTGCTGAACAATTATGCTGTTTGAGCCACAGCTGCTCGCTGCACAAGGTTTTACATGGAAATTTTCCCACAAGCCCTGGTGAAGATGGCCTCATGTGGTCAACAGGTACCTCATGAAGGGCCAGCTGGGCACACCTTAATGGCAGCAGGAGCAAGAAAAGAGTGAAGGTCAACTGAGGCAGCAGAATGCGGGATGGCTTGCTGCCTTGGAACACGGAATGTAGAACGACCAAAAAGGTAGAGATGTGGGGAATGGGCAATAGTGGAGAGTTGAAGGGGAGGCAGTCCCTTACTTGGAAGAACCAGTGTTCAGGACCAGGAGATACCAAGGTTGGAATGGCTTAGTTTGGAGAGGGTCCTTGTTTGATAACTGGTAAAGTTGCTTAACAATGACATCGGTGAATGTCATAAATGCCATTCCTAAGCGATGTGGTCATGTGACACCATACTTTTTGACCACATCAGTCAATGACAGACATTCAAGTCCCACTTTGATTGTTAGTCAAGGATTATGAGTATGGGATAACATTTTGATCCATCCAAATATGTTTTTCCTAATGTTTTTTATTTGTTACAGTACAGAACTAATCCAACCTCAGAATAAAATTTTCAAATAGCATAAATCCAAGTTAATGTTAAAACAGCTAGAGATAATGAACTTCTGTGCTTTATAACCCTAACCATAACACTTATCCAGAAATACTACATAATCCTATATAATTTTACTTTTTAAATAAACATACATAGGATTTCACCAATAGTCATGCTTGCAACAGAATTATAGGTAGCGCTTAACTTAAAAACACAATTTGGACTGGGATTTCACTTATGTTTCAGTCATAAGTGGAAGTATTGTGTGATCAGACTCAATTTTACCACTTTCTTACAACAGTTGTTAAGTGAGTCACTGCAATCATTAAGTGAATCATATATTCATTAAGCATATTACAGGATTGTTAAGTGACTCCATTCTCCCAAGGGGGCATTTTTGTCTGAAAATATTGTCAGAAAAAACCATATACCAGAAAACAGCTAAAAATATTGCAGATGGCAGTCACATGACCATAGGACACTACAACTGATGTCAGTGCAAGCAGGTTGTCAAGTGGCTTGAATACAATTATATTACTGCAAGGAGAAGGTGGGTGGCAGTCATAGCTTCAAGGATGGATCATAGGTAGCTTTTTAAAATCAGCTGTAACTTTGAACAGTCTTTAAATAAATGGTCATAAATTGACAACTGCCTGTAAACAGAACTGTCACTTTATCTGACTCCACATTACAGCATGATTTAAACCATTGATAAAATACTTCAAACATTTTTTATCTTCATATTTATCTGCTTTAATATTAATGCTAATTAAAATTAATTTTATTGTATGTTCTATATGAACGATTCAATAGCATACAAATTTAATAATAAATGTGTACGTACCTACATACATATATACAAATTGCAGCTGATACCTAAGATTATATGAAATAAGTTATTATAAATTATTTTTGTAACGTGATTTGTTACAATGAAATTCAGATTCTGATCCTTCAGTTTCCTGGGAATATTTGCTTCTGAGTACATAGGTATTAAAAAAAAATCTGATGTAATTTTATTGTTGTCATTGATTCTAGAGGCAGCAAATACTGAGTGAGGCAAGAAAAAATGAGCTCTTACAGAGACTCATAGTAGAGCTTGTTGAGTTTATTTCTCCAAAAACACCAAAGCCAGGAGAATTTGGTGGAAGAGAATCTGGATCATTGGCTTGGAGAGTTGCCAGAGGTGAAATTGCTTTACAGGTATTTATAGCATCTAATAGCAATTTTAGAATTCTTAGTGTAAGCTCTAACTGTGGCATGTTAGTTTGATGTGTGTTTAAAGAAAATTAATTATGCTTATATTTTGTAGGATTTAGTTGCCAAAGATTTCTCCTATTTATTTCAGCCCAAAATTGTAATTTAGTTTTTTCAATTTGTTTTACTCTCATCAAGAACAAATTAGAATCAAAATTTTAACAGCAAATAGAACAAAGAAAAGCAGGTTTATTTATTCTTTAGATTAGCTTCAACTTCCTATTACTGGGATATTAAAATTATAAGCAACTAAAATACAAAGCATTTTTAAAAATAATATTAGCATTAATTAATACTGTAAGTACAATCATGTCTCTAGGTATGTTAGCAAAATGTGTGGTTCATTTGTTAATATTAATTAATTAACAATTAATCAGTGGAACAACCTGCTTCCAGAAGTTGTGAATGCTCCAACACTAGAAGTTTTTAAGAAGGGATTGGACAACAATTTGTCTGAAATGGTATAGGGTTTTCTGCCTGAGCATGGGGTTGGACTAGAACAAGGCTTTTCAACCAGTGGTACGGGTACCACCTGTGGTAAATTGGCACCTGGCAGGTGATACACGACTATCCTAGAAAAGTAGTGGGGGAGGGGAATAAGCTGAACCGGTGACAGCACCGCACAAGCCTGAGTGAGAGATGGCCGGAACTGCAGGGCTGTCAAGGCTCAGCGGAAGCGCCAGGATCAGCGCTTCTTTGGGGCTGTCAGGGCTCAGTGGAAGAACCAGGATCAGTGCCAGGCTCCAGCTGGAACTTGGCGCTGATCCTGGCGCTTCTGAGCCCAGAAGAAGTGCCAGTCAGCTGGAATGTTGCAGCATCTCCAGGGTCTTGTGATTTACATTCAGATGCTTGGCAACTGATTCATATTTATGATGGTTACAGTGTCCCAGGGTCGTGTGAAGTGACTAAAACCTGCTGCAACCACCCAGCAGATGGGTGGAATAAAAACCAAACACACCCCTACCCCACCCCCATTGCGAATCCTCAACACAAATGCTCACAACAATGAAAACCTAGGACAGGAGGAAGAGCGCCGCCAGGTGTTTTGCTCAGCTGTGGCTTGGGGGGGCACTTTTTTCAGTGCCATTGTAACTGAACAGTCACTAAGCGAACTGTTGTTAGTCGAGGACTACCTGTAGTTCATCACTTTTTGTCCTTTTTTTGGGGGGTCATCAAGTTTTTGATACCTTGCTAGACGACTGATGGTACTCGAATTTTTGCCATATCCTAAAAGTGGTACAATGGTGAAAGGTTGAAAAACTCTGGACTAGAAGACCTCCAAGGTCCCTCCCAACTGTTATTATTGTTGTTGTTCTCATATATCAAATTAATGAGAATATGAATGTAGTTGCCTTTATTTTTACATTTTTAAAAATTTTGTGATGTACCGATCTAGTTAAAAAAAATCATATACCTGAAAAAGCCATACAAAATGCATGCATTTTGTAAATTTATTCCTCCTTCCGTTTCTCCATTTTGGCTTTTGTTTTGTAAAATAAATAATGACATGGTATAATATGTCATGTATGTTATTCATCTGATGTATATTTACTTACTTTTAAGAACTGCTATGGACCAGATGATTTCTACTATATCCTGATACATAGAACCATAAAATTCAAAGAGGGTGTACATTCTTTTTTACATGACTGTATATTATATAAAATGTTTGTATCAGATACATATTATTTATTAGTGAGGTTTATTAAACTTCTAACAAACTAACTTTATGTTTTGGGTTTGTTTATTTAGACTAAAGAAATAGTATTTATTCCAACTGTAAAAGAGAAAGCCTCCAAGCTTTTTCACCTCCGCTATAATATAGTGGAAGATTGTTACACACGAATATCAAATAATAATGAAAAAATCAGTGGTTGGGAGAATGGCATTTGGAAAATGGATTCTTTAGGGAGAAAGGTTGAATCAGACTGGAAAATGGTAAGTAAAAAACTGTTATGCTAAAATAGGGGTGCCCATGACTTGTATTTAAAGGGGAAAAGTGCTTGGTATGCATGCAGGGATGCTCATATGGCAGCAATTGGTAACTCCTTAGAACAGTTGAATCTTTTCTGAGTATCTAGTGGGTGTCTTCTGTACCTGCAGTATGACCTTACTAAATAAACATTTATTTTTTATAAATATTTTATTAATTTTCTATTTTTACAATCAAGTGCTTAATAGACAACGTGATGACTGAGTCCATTAGTAATTATGTGGTACTTGTAAGCTTCTTCAAACTAAACCCAATACTACACCATCCAATACATCCTCTTTTCTTCCGGTAATAGACATTTTTCTACACTAAGCAAATAAACAATTCTTATTGTTGTTAATAAATATACAATTGAATATCAGCATTTGTTACAGTTTTCTAAGAGTATCAATAATATCAGTTTAGAATATCTTTTCTAACCAAAGCATATCTTAATTGTGCTGTGCTGCATCTAATTCAGCTGTGCAGCTCCAGATATATGATTCTTAATTAAAGCTGATAGTAACGAATACTATTTTCAAAGCAAGGGACTAAACCATCATCCTATTAGTCGTGATCTGAATATATTTTAGCACATATGTGCCTCATTACTCAATAGATTTTTAATATCTGCAGTTTTATTTTCTTGCAGATATGTAATTATTTGGTAAAGCATAATACCTTTAAATAGTCTATAAAACTATCTGCGTTATGAATTTTATTGTAAAACCATAAGGTAACTTTTAATTCTACTAAGTTATATTTAGAATTCTTTTTGGAAGTTATTATTTTTAATAGGATGAATGCTCAGCATTTACTACTGGTAGGAAGTAAACTACACATAAGAGTAGGCTATATGACTAAATATACTAAGATTTGCACTTTTAAGAAGCAGCACCATTAACTAAGATTTCACTGGTATCACTGAAGTGATAATGTACTACGTTGAGTAATATCACAATATTAATGCACTGCAATTCAGTAGCTAACATCACATTTTTTCATCATTCTAACTAGGTTTATTTAGCTCGAAAGGAAGGCATCTCATATGGCTACATCTGTTGGAAGTTTGAATGTGGCTCTGCTGGCCTAAAAATAGACAACATTTCCATTAGAACCACCAACCAAACATTTGAGAGTGGAAAAGTAAAGTGGACGCTGCACTCTGGAAGCATTGCAGTTGATGTTAATGGAGGTATATATATAATATTTAATAACTATTTACAACAGTGCAAAAATATTAACAATTAAGGTTGTAATAATATAGAGTATCCAATGCTAACAATACATCATGTCTAATAATTTTTAATAAAACCCAAAGCAACCCAAATGTTTCATTTTTCAGAATGGTGTGAGAAGAGGCTAGAACTTCAAATTTTCTTGGTTTATACTGTAATTCTAACTATATTTGTAAATCTGATTCCAACCTGTAGCTGAATTCTCATATATATTTCATAAATATTTGAATATAGTGGGATTTAATTCTGGTTAAATAACCGAAGGATTATGTTGTTACCATGAGAGTTGCAGCAGACATGTCAAACTCAAGGCCCGTGGTCCAGATATGATTGTGATGTGTTGAGATCTTGGCTCACAAGCAGACTAGTAGGAGATGATTGAATATGTAGCTGTGTGTGTGTGTGTGTGTGTGTGTGTGTGTGTGTGTGTGAGAGAGAGAGAGAGAGAGAGAGAGAGAGAGAGAGAGAGAGAGAGAGAGAGAGAGAGAGAGAGAGTTGACGTGGCGGAAGTGCCAGAGAGGCTTAGGGGAGAGTCAGCTGGAGCTGCAGTGTTACTAGGGTTCTGCTGAGACCCTGGAATCAGCCATGCATTTCCAGCTGATCGGGGCTTTTGGTGGTCTCAAGGATGGTTAGCAGCTGCAAGCAGTCTTCAGGCAGAGAGTCAGCTGGAGCTGCGGTGTTGCTGGGGCTCTGGTGAGATCCCAGGATCAGTGCTTCCTGCTGGGGCTTGGCGGGGACTCCAGAATCAGCACACACAGCTCCAGTTGATAAGCGCTGCATGAAAAGGCCAGCCGGACATTGAGTGAACCCATGGAGGAGCAGAGGAGAAGATACAAAAGGAGGGCTTTTGATGGAAGGATGAGGAGGAGGGGGGAGAGAGGTGAAAGGGAGATGTCGGTGGGGCAAGCCTGAGGGAGAGAAGTGGACAGCAACTGGCTCTTTGAGGGCAACCCTAATGCTGATGCAGTCCTCAATAAAATTGAGTTTTGAGTTACATGTTACAAATAAATGTATATAATTTTGCACTTGTTTAAAAAACAATATTTGTCTCAAGAGTTACTATTGTTTGCTCAATATAGTGGTCCTTGACTCACAGTCATAATGGAACTCACAGTCAAAAGTTGGAACTGCCTCACTTAACAACCCTCATCCCTGTTCTGCAGATGTACCGTATATACTTGAGTATAAGCCGACTCGAGTATAAGCCGAGACCCCCAATTTCACCCCCAAAAACTGGGAAAAGTTGTTGACTCGAGTATAAGCGGATCCGCGCTCTGCAAGCCTCTGCCGCCAGCAGAGGCTCGATCCGCCATTTTGCAAGCCTGAATACACAGGAATACCCTGTGTGGCCGCAGCTCTCGGGGAAGCCCTGGCTGTCCGCTTCCTCACTCCACGCTGCCATTCGGGGCCCGCGCGTTCCCCGGGCAAATCGCGGCGCCCAGCAGGCGAGGAAACACACCCGTTCCAGTCGCCCCCCCTTCCCTCAGGAGACGCGAAGCAAGTGACCGCCCGGAGCTTACCGAGGACTTGCGCGCGGCCGAGGCTTCGGTGCTTCCAGGATCGCGCGCACCTCTCCCAAGCCGCCGCCGTCCGGAGACCTGCCGAAGTTTGGGGAGGTTTGGGGAGGTGCGCGCGCACCTCCCCAAACTTCCCCAAACGTCGGCAGGTCTCCGTTCCTCCGCGCAGACCTGCTGACGTTTGGGGAGGTTTGGGCGCCTCCCCAAACCTCCCCAAACGTCGGCAGGTCTCCGTTCCTCCTGCCGACGTTTGGGGAGGTTTGGGCGCCTCCCCAAACCTCCCCAGGTTTCCGTTCCTCCGCGCAGACCTGCCGACGTTTGGGGAGGTTTGGGCGCCTCCCCAAACCTCCCCAGGTCGCCGTTCCTCCTGCCGACGTTTGGGGAGGTTTGGGCGCCTCCCCAAACCTCCCCAGGTTTCCGTTCCTCCGCACAGACCTGCCGACGTTTGGGGAGGTTTGGGCGCCTCCCCAAACCTCCCCAGGTCTCCGTTCCTCCTGCCGAAGTTTGGGGAGGTTTGGGCGCCTCCCCAAACCTCCCCAGGTCTCCGTTCCTCCTGCCGAAGTTTGGGGAGGTTTGGGCACCTCCCCAAACCTCCCCAGGTCTCCGTTCCTCCGCGCAGACCTGCCGACGTTTGGGGAGGTTTGGGCGCCTCCCCAAACCTCCCCAGGTCTCCGTTCCTCCTGCCGACGTTTGGGGAGGCTTGGGCGCCTCCCCAAACCTCCCCAGGTCTCCGTTCCTCCGCGCAGACCTGCCGACGTTTGGGGAGGTTTGGGCGCCTCCCCAAACCTCCCCAGGTCTCCGTTCCTCCGCGCAGACCTGCCGAAGTTTGGGGAGGTTTGGGCACCTCCCCAAACCTCCCCAGGTCTCCGTTCCTCCTGCCAAAGTTTGGGGAGGTTTGGGTGCCTCCCCAAACCTCCCCAGGTCTCCGTTCCTCCGCGCAGACCTGCCGACGTTTGGGGAGGTTTGGGCGCCTCCCCAAACCTCCCCAGGTCTCCGTTCCTCCTGCCGAAGTTTGGGGAGGTTTGGGCGCCTCCCCAAACCTCCCCAGGTCTCCGTTCCTCCGCGCAGACCTGCCGACGTTTGGGGAGGTTTGGGCGCCTCCCCAAACCTCCCCAGGTCTCCGTTCCTCCTGCCGAAGTTTGGGGAGGTTTGGGCGCCTCCCCAAACCTCCCCAGGTCTCCGTTCCTCCGCGCAGACCTGCCGACGTTTGGGGAGGTTTGGGCACCTCCCCAAACCTCCCCAGGTCTCCGTTCCTCCTGCCGAAGTTTGGGGAGGTTTGGGCGCCTCCCCAAACCTCCCCAGGTCTCCGTTCCTCCGCGCAGACCTGCCGACGTTTGGGGAGGTTTGGGCGCCTCCCCAAACCTCCCCAGGTCTCCGTTCCTCCTGCCGAAGTTTGGGGAGGTTTGGGCGCCTCCCCAAACCTCCCCAGGTCTCCGTTCCTCCGCGCAGACCTGCCGACGTTTGGGGAGGTTTGGGCGCCTCCCCAAACCTCCCCAGGTCTCCGTTCCTCCTGCCGAAGTTTGGGGAGGTTTGGGCGCCTCCCCAAACCTCCCCAGGTCTCTGTTCCTCCGCGCAGACCTGCCGATGTTTGGGGAGGTTTGGGCGCCTCCCCAAACCTCCCCAGGTCTCCGTTCCTCCTGCCGAAGTTTGGGGAGGTTTGGGCGCCTCCCCAAACCTCCCCAGGTCTCCGTTCCTCCTGCCGAAGTTTGGGGAGGTTTGGGCGCCTCCCCAAACCTCCCCAAACGTCGCGCAGACCTGCCGACGTTTGGGGAGGCGCCCAAACCTCCCCAAACTTCGGCAGGAGGAACGGAGACCTGGGGAGGTTTGGGGAGGCGCCCAAACCTCCCCAAACGTCGGCAGGTCTGCGCGGAGGAACGGAGACCTGGGGAGGTTTGGGGAGGCGCCCAAACCTCCCCAAACGTCGGCAGGAGGAACGGAGACCTGCCGACGTTTGGGGAGGTTTGGGGAGGCGCCCAAACCTCCCCAAACGTCGGCAGGTCTCCGTTCCTCCGCGCCCTGAAGCAGGCAGGCAGGGCGCGGAGGAACGGAGACCTGCCGACGTTTGGGGAGGTTTGGGGAGGTGCGCGCGCACCTCCCCAAACCTCCCCAAACTTCGGCAGGTCTCGGACGGCGGTGGCTTGGGAGAGGTGCGCGCGATCCCGGAAGCACCAAAGCCTCGGCCGCGCACAAGTCCTCGGTAAGTTTTTTTTGTTGACTGGAGTATAAGCCGAAGTGGAATTTTTCAGCCCAAAAAGTGGGCTGAAAAATTCGGCTTATACTCAAGTATATACGGTAATCATTAAGTGAATGCATGGGTTGTTAAGCAGAGCACAAGGTGCCATGGGGTTCTGGGAGATCTAGTGCAGGCCTTTCCTGAAACTTCCCAATGTGACCCCGACCCTCTGAACACCTGTGCTCTGCTTTCCTCCCTTAGGGTCCCACATGCTCCTCCCCATCTCTTTCACTCATTGCTCACTTACCTTTTATCATAGATCTCCATCTGCAAGTTCCATAGATCACACTAGCAATGAGAACAAGCTGCCCATCTTTGGCATTTTCAGAGTGGCCTTAATGAATTAAGGGTGCTTTAAAAGAGTGGTCACTTCCAGAATGAAGAAATGTGTACTAAAAAAAAAGCAGCTTGTTTTTCTTTCCTAGTGCTTCTCACTTGTATTCACACACCACACAACAACCTTTGTGTGAGAAGCATTGGAGGATAACGCTGGACAGTTACCTTTGCTGGTTCTGCTGCTGTCTTTTGTTCTGGGAATGGCAGTGGTGGACCTGGCAAAGGCAACTGCATACATCTCTCCTTCGCCAATGATCCTTGTTCGCTCCCATGCCTGCCACGCAGCTGTCTGTCTGCTAATGAGAAGCATTGGAAAAATATAACAAAGGGATAGAAAAAGAGGCTAGATGTTGCGAGGGTGGAAACAAAGGTAGAAGAGCTTTGTCCCAATATCTCTTTACTGCAGCTTGTAGCATCTCATATGCCCAGACTAGAAAGAGAGGCTAGAAGTTGCAAGGGGGAAAATAAAAATGGGCTTTGTCCCAGAAACTTTAATTTTTCCACATCTTCTAGCATGCCTGGGCTAGAAAGAAAGGCACTGCAGGGGAAGAGAGATGTTCCATCCCTAGGCTGCACTGCTGAGCTGCATTGCTAGATACCATCCCTGGCCTGCTCCCAAAAGCATGCTTGCTCTGGGCTAGGTGGCTTAGGGATGGAGGTTTGTTGTTCCTTCCCCAATGCAATCTGCAGAGGTTCGAGAAGAAGAGCTACTGTAAAAGGTAAGTGAGTGATTGATGACCGAGCAAACAAACTTGTGTGTGAAACCCGAAAGCAGGCCTAGTTCATGTGGGGACCCAGTGGGTGAGATGGGGTGAAAAAGGCGTAGGGTGCTGCAGCATCTCTTTGGTCTTAAGCAGAGCAAAATCCACGCTATTCCGTTCAGATAGTCCTTGACTTACACCAGTTCATTTAATGACCATTCAAAGTTATAATGCCATTGAAAAAAGTGATTTATGACTTTTTTTTACACTTACAACCATTGCAGTATCACACTGGTCATGTGATCAAAATTCAGAAGCATGGCAACTGACTCGTATTTATGTTTGCAGTGTCCTGGGTGTGTGTGTCACATGAACACTTTTTGTGACCTGACGAACAAAGTTAATGGGAAAGCCAATTCACTTAACAACCATGTTACTAATTTAACAACTGCAGTGATTCACTTAACAACTCTGACAAGAAAGGTCATAAAATGGGGCAAAATTCCCTTAACAACTGTCTCGCTTTAACAACAGAATTTTTGTGCTGAATTATAGTCGTAAGTCAAGACCACCTGTATAGGGTTTTTATGAATAATTGAGTTCAACTTTTAATTGGCTATAGTTTAAATCAGGGATTTTAATTTAGCTACTTACATTTTATAAATACACTTATTATTAAAATGGTTTTCCTACCTATTTCAGTTTGTTCTGAGTAGGGGATGAAGGATCTCTGCTTGTCCCTTTTATCTTATAAATTAATTTTTGATCAGGTATTTTCAAGTAGTGTCAGTAAAACAGAACATCTTTCTCTGAACTTTCTTTGACCCTCTTCTCCCATCCGAATCCTTTCTCTTTAAGTAACTGTACAGAAACTTAGAAATTGCTAGGGGTGTTCTGTAATATTTTTATAGTTTTCATGAGTTTTTTCCCCCTCATATCTTTTGTATTAATGTCTGTTAGTGCAACCTGGCCCTTTTCTTTAAGGATATGTTTTGCATTTTGTAAGCTACTTCCTGCTATAGAGACTGTGGCAACTAGTTAAACTCATTTTCTGGAATCATTTTTGGAACAGTAGTACCATACAGATGCCAGTTTCCAAATATGTGTAATGTACATCAGATGGTCTAATTCTGAAAATGGTCTAAGCAATTATTATTATTGTATAATAAATAGTTTGCAGAGCTTTTAGATAGATAGATAGATGATAGATAGATAGATAGATAGATAGATAGATAGATAGATAGATAGATAGATAGATAGATAGATATAGATAGATATAGATGATATAGATATAGATATTAGATATAGATATAGATATATAGATATATAAATTGTTTTAACAGGATTTTTTTTGTTTCCATTTCATAGATAAAATGCTTCATTCTTATCCTGATATTTCCAACACAACAAATCTTATCTTAGAAGCTGAACTAAGTGGAGGAGATGGCAATATTGCATGGCAACATGCGCAGCTGTTTAGACAAAGTTTAAAAGAGATCGAAGATTGTTTTGAGATAATTATAAAATTGAGTGACTTCTGAATATCAATATGCTGATGAAACTACTTCCAGACAAATTATTTTCAGAAGTAAATGAATGGTACAAAAACACCATATTCAGTATCACTGAAAATAGACCACTAATATGAAATGAAATTCTACATTACTTTGTTTTCTTTGAAAATAATGAAAGAAACATATCAAAGGGGAAAAGGATATAAAATTTTATTACTTCAAAAAGCAATTCTCTGAATACCTATACAGAGGAAAACAATTAAAAAAGAAGCTAAATAATCGTGTATAGCATCTCCTGCATATTCTTTCAAATTTTAAAATGTTAAAATATTTAATCTGTAAAAGAAGTTTTTTAAGTATGGAATGAAGATTTTAGTGTCTTAAATCTGGGTTCTGGAATGTTATTTTTAAAAACCACTTTTGTGTGATATTTTAACATTTCTGTTTCCCTGTAATTTTATAGTAGACAACTGGATTACCAATATGAAAATAAACTAATAGTATAGTTACCACTGCTTCTTGTAATTTTTAATTTACTTAAACTTTAGTTTTTAAAAATGAAATTTTGTTAAGAGATAATGTTGATGTACGTTTTGTTATTCCTAATTATTCCAAATTTGGTATAGCTTGTAATCTAGAAAAATATTAAATATATTTTGTTCCTAAAATATGTACAATTCCAATATAAAAATATATGTAGAGCTTTTATAAAATATCTAATTTGGATAAGCCTGTTATATTGTATAAATTTGAGTGATCCACATTTTTATATAAAGTTGCTATTGTTCTTCATTTTGTTAATAGTTATTCAAGAGCATCTTATATTTATGCTAGGAAATCAACCTTCAATCTGTCATAACTACCAAATATTTCATTTTATTGGGTAGGACCATTGCTCATGTTTATCAAGATTTTTTTGGATCCTGAGCTTGTCTTCTGGAATGTTGGCTATTCCTGCCAGCTTAGTGTCATCTGCAAATTTGATGATTTCCCCTTCTAGTCCCTCATCTAAGTCATTTATGAAGATATTGAAGAGTACTGGAGCTAAGACGGAGCTTTATGGTACCCCTTCTTACTTCCGTCCATGTAGATGTAGTACCACAAAGGACTACTCATTCAGTATGTTTTGTCATCCAGTTACAAATCCATCTGGTGGTGATACTTTCTATCCCACATTTTTCTAGCTTACCAAGAAGTTGTGGCCTTCTTTGTCAAATGCCTTGTTGAAGTCTAAGTATACTATGTCCACAGCATTTCGCTGGTCTACTAATTTAGTGACTTTGCCAAAAAATGAAGTACGATTGGTTTGACATGATCTGTTTTTGACAAATCTGTACTAGCTTTTAGTTATAAATTTATTTGTGAGGGTGAATGTTCATTCTTCGAGCTTGCGGGTTGGTTTCCGGCCATTTCGTTACCAGGCTATGTAACATCTTCAGCAGAATTTAGAGGATGTCAGTGTTCTGTTTATAAGGGCTTCAGGTGTGTGTCAAGGTGTGGGTCTTGTGGTGGATCAGGTGTGAGTCATCAGTGAGAGGTTTGCGATGGGTCTTGTGATGGAGAGGTTACATCAGGTCAGGGTCATTGGGAGATGAACTGGTGGGACGAGGAGGGGGGACGTGTGGGTTGGTGCTGTCTGGCTGGCTGTGTGGTTGATTTGGATTCAGAAGTGTTCATAGGATGGTTGTAGGTTGATGTGTCTGTTGATAAATTGCTTGTGGAGTGCCAGGCTTTGACAAACTCATGAATGTGACGGGTTTAGTGTGGCCAATGATTTTGTGTTCCTCCAATCGAACTGGTGGTGTTTGGTGTTGGTGTGGGTAGAGATTAATGATTTGGGATCATGGCATTTGACTGCCAGCTGGTGTTCATGAATCTTGTTTTTTAATTGACATGATGTTTTTCCCACGTACAATTGGTTGCAATCATTACAGTTTATTTTGTAGATGACATTGTTTCTTTCATCGTTCTATATCTTAGCTTTGGTTCTGGATAATTCCTAGCAGTGTGTGACTGGGTTTGTGGGCTATTGCTATTCCTAGGGGTTGTAGAATTCTATCTGTCATCACCAACACCAAACAACACCAGTTCAATTAGAGCAACACTCAAAATCATCGGCCATGCTACCACTTGCCACACTCTTTTGAGTTTATTGAAGCCTGACACTCCACAAGCAATTCAATCGACACACTGACCTACAACCAGCCTATGAATCCTACAGAATCCAAATCAACTGCACAGCCAGCCATAGACAGCATCAACCCTCAACCCACACAAGCCCTCTCCCTCTCCCAGCAGTTCACCTCCCATTGACCCTGACCTGATGTAACCTCCCAATCACAAGACCCATCACAAGCCTCTCACTGATGATTCATATCTGAGCCATCACAAGAACCTCCCTTGACACACCCATACCTGAAGCCCTTATAAACAGAACACTCACACTGACATCCCTTAAACTCCGCTGAAGGTGTTACCTAGCTCGATAATGAAATGTTTGGAAACCAACCCACAAGCTCGGAAAACGAACCTTCACCCTCATCCTACAACTGAACTACAGATATTTGCCACTATTGCAAATTTTGTTAGTTTCTAGATGTTTGCAGATCAGTTTTTTTATTACCTTTTTCAGGTATTGAGGTTGGGCTGATTGGTCTGCAGTTTCCTGGGTCTTTTTTTTTTCTTTCCTTTTTTGAAGATGAGAACCAGATCAGCTATTTTCCAATCTCAGGTAATTCTCCAGTGTTCCAGGATTTTTGAAAGATATGGTATAAATGATTCTGAGGCAACATTTGGCAGCTCTTTCAGAACTGTGGGATGTAATCCATCAGGTCCCTGTGATTTATATTTGTCAATATCAGATAGGTGTTCTCTAATCATTTTCTTGCTTATTTTAATTTTTATTTCTAGTTTGTCTTTTATGGTTATGTTTTTGGTAGATTTTAGTAGAGACAAAAAACAAACTAAATATTTACAGAATTACACCAGGAAGCATACAGCCAATTTAAAGTTTTCAATTTTGTTTATTTGTTTAACATTGTCTCCTAAGAAAATAATACATAAGAACTGCTATTGCTAGCATGTATTAAGCATTAAAACTCAGTTTCAAAGCACACTAAATCAAAGGCAAGATAAGGCCAGATCGGTTCCAATTCTTCAGTTGCTAGACAAGTCTTGCTTCAAAATGCAATTAACTTGTGCATCACCTTGGGTCATGAAGGGAATATGAGACACACTCATAATTTGTGAGAATGTGTGCTCCATTTGTGGGATTATAGCAGCTTTGTGCTATCCAACCACTCAATTCTAAGTTGCCTTGTCAAACCAGTATTATTGTTTTCAGATCTGCAAGTTCACAAAGTGCTCAGCCACAGCTAGAACTGGATTCTCACACATTCATGAACATGCCTCATCACACTCCCTTTTGATATTACTGTTGGGACTATCTTAGCTTGCAGAACAATAGATCATTACTTAATGAGCTGCCTCCAACTAAGTCTGGATCAAATCCATGATAGTATCTGCTGATTTATAGTGTAGATATTGATTTTAAATTAAGTCCTACTGAAACAAAATCATAGAATCAAAACTTGGAGGGGATCATTCGGGTCAAGGGTCCAATCAACAGCTCTGTTTGGGAATTGAAATTAAAACATCCATATTAGATGCCAGTTAAGCTCTGAGTATATTCAGTTCATTTGTTATGATCTAAGAAAATCGTAAAAATACATCAAATACTGCACCTTAAAAAATATAGAATAATTACAAGACAAGCCTGAAACAATAATGTAAAGGACTTCTCTGATTAAAACCACAGTCTTTGGTATCTTTATTGATTTGTCTCTTTAGAGAAGAAATGCATCTATTCAGCAAGGTATCGTGCATCAAGAAAGTTCCCTGAAGGATTTGCCTCACTCAGAATCTATTCTACGGCAATGAAGGCTTCAACGAGCCCTGAAGGAAATGCAACCTAACCCAAAATCTCATTTAAACGACTGTTTTAGATATTTGAGCTGAATATATGAATTTATATTCTGAATTTCCCATTTTCTAGTGTTAAATAAGACAACTTCTTTATCTATTTGCAGGGCCAGGTTATTTGAGGGAACCCTTATCATCCATAATTCTTTGCTATCCAGTAATATTGGACAGTCCTTTCAATTAAAAATGCCATCTAGCAAGACCCAGCAGACGTGCCTTCTTTGTCACAGTATCTGCTATCTGATAATGATATCCACCCAGAGATCTATCACATTTCCATGCTGATAATCTTTAAAAAATTAGTCTCTCCCAGTCAGAAATTTGTGGCGTCCTATTGGTGATTTTGTTTTTGTTGTTAGAGAAGTATGTTGCTAACATGCATTGAGCTGTCTTTTTTATTATTTTTCTGTTCTTATTTTTTATGTAGGCCATCCTGAATCATACTGGAATCAGGCAGCCACTAAATCTCCTGAATAAATATTTAAATATTAGGATATCAGAATATATGTATGATGAATCATGTTCAATGTAAAATAGATTTTTTATTTTACAGTGCCCAGCTTACTAGTTTACAATAAATAAATAAGGATATCAATCACATCAAACATCGCAATAAATATAAAACAATAATATGGCAGCCCTCTATAATATGTCAATAAAAACATTAAAATTTTATTTATTCAATTTCTATAGCTGTCCACCTCAATAACTATGGGAGGTTGATCATTAAAATAATACAATTAAAATAATAAAAACATTTTAAAACAATAAAATATTCAAATTATTTTGCACATTTTTATTGTTTTACAATGTTATACTCAGCAGCTGAGATACTTGGCCAATTAACAATAAAACCAGAAAACATATTTAATACTCCAGATTCAGGAACACAACAAGAATTTTGAAACTTTATAAAAAGACATCAGGGTTTGGGCCATTCAAATCTCTGAAGGGAGGATATTCCGCAGAGCATGGGCTATTACAGAAAATCTTCAAAATATCCAATTAAATAATATCCTAACTGCCTCTAAAAAAATCTGTTTTCAATGGATTTTTTTCCTATTCTCCTTCCTCATATAATTTTTTAAAAAACATCTTTATTGCTGTTGTTGAAGGAAAAGTCTTCATCATGGTTCAGTCCAAGCCAACATGG
The DNA here is from genome assembly GCF_947247035.1 of Vipera ursinii. Lineage (NCBI taxonomy): Eukaryota > Metazoa > Chordata > Lepidosauria > Squamata > Viperidae > Vipera > Vipera ursinii. The sequence continues at coordinate 82,837,078 of NC_139517.1, forward strand.
CAACTGCTTTAGAAAGAAGGTTACAGTTTATTGAAGAGGAGAGCCAGACAGAAAGATGGCTCTAGCAGGAAAAGAAGGGCTGAGCACATGTAGGGAGTGGGTTTTTATACCCTTCTGGAGCCTGGATGTGCCTTTCTGGTATTCTGATGGTGGTGGGTTAATCCTATTATGTCCCAAGGGTCATATCCTGCTTCCCTGGGACTTCCTTACTCCAGTCTTTCTGAAAAGATCTGTAATTCTGCAGACTTGGTTTCTGTTTGGGACAGAGACATGGGGGCAGGATTGGTTTCTGCTTTTAAAATCCTTTAGGGAAATATATTCTGTCCTTTTAAATATTTCCAAGAATATTTCTTTTTCGGGGGGGGCTGACTTCCCACACTGATAGTGAATAAGTAAATATTTCTGCATCAGATTTTCTAGCAAAAAGTTTTAAAATTGAAAATGCTTTAGTTGAGATATCTCTCTACTATTTTTCCATTCTATATGAATCAGGTGAAATGATTTATATTGTAATTAATTACAGGTAGTCCTAGACTTTTGACTCCAATTGAACCCAACATTTCTGATTGTTAAGTGGGTTTTGCATGACTTTACTTTTTTGCCACAGTTGTTAAAAGAATCATTGCAGTTGTCAAGTGAATCATGCATTTGTTAAACGAATCTTGTTTTCCCTCATTGACTTTGCTTATTGAAAGCCAGCTGGGAAGTTTACAAATTATGATCACATGGCCCAGTACAGTGCAACAGTCATAAATATATGCCAGTTGCCAAGTGCCCAAAGTTTCAACATGTGATCTTGGGAATGTTGCAACAGTTGTAAATGTGAAAACCTGTCAAAAGTCACTTTTTCAGTGTCACTCTAAGTTTGAATGGTCACTAAACAAATGGCTGTAAATCAAGGACTATCTGTACAGTATGTGCTGGCCTACAATAGACTTAGTGAAATGTAATCTAGGGGTGGAGAACTTGGTACCTTATACATATAGTAGACATATTGGGGGCAATACTCAGAAAGTCTAAAGCTGGTAAGGTGGAAAGCTATGATATACAAGTAGATATAAGAGTCATGTAAATGTACCTCTCTTGCAATTGCCTCCGGTCACTTTGTGGACAATGGCAAAGCATCAGTTGGCTTTGAAAAGCAGGAGAAAAAGCCTAGAATTTAAACTTTAGAGCATAGATATAAATATAGGTAGGGATACAGAAGAGGATACTGTTCCCAAACAGTTTACATTTATTATGCCTAGAAACAGACACAGTCTTTTGCCATTGACAATGCTGATAGAACTGAAGAGAATTGATCCACATAAATTGTAACTTTTTTTTTTAGGTTATGAGGATTAGAACTCAGGATCACCCACTTCCAGCTCATTGCCTTAAACCACTATATCAATTTAGCTCTCATTGTAGCCTTATCTTCTTTTTAGTACCATTTTATATGGCAATCATCTTTTTATGCACAGATGCCTTCAAGTCAGTATTGACTCTTAACACCTACCCTAACCCTGCAGGTTTTTTGGCAAGATTTCAGAAGTGGTTTGCCAGTGCCTGCTTTTTAGGGCTAGCTAGAGAGACACAGTCAATCAATTGGTTTTGTGCGTAGGACAGGACTAGAACTAGAACTCAGTCTTCTAGCCTGTCTTCATCATTACACCAAACTGGCTCTCCTAACAGCTTGTTGACATCAAGCTGCTGATCTCCAGAGATATTATTCTCTTCAGCATTCTGTTCTTTTTAACATTTATATTTTAATGGGTTCTACTAATCTAGTTGAAATGTTAATTTATATTGCTAGACCATGTATGATATACCATATCCTAAATAAATAATGTGGATAATGAAGTTTTTACTTAAATGATTTATGAACAGAAAATTATTCTGAAATTTGAATAACCAAAAAATATCTGAACCTTTTATATTAGAAAATCTCTTATTTGGGCAAAACTAGCAATAACAGTAATTAAGCATGTAAGTATTCCGGTCGGATAGTTTAAAATTGGGGAGAAATCAGCTGTTTTCTTGAGTTCGTTTGTTTATTAATATTTTAGCTTATTTACCGACGTCCCATTTAATGGTTGTTAAGTCTCTCAAGGTTACTAAATTGAGGTTAAGAGCTACAATACAAATTTTTAAGGCAGATTACTCAGCGTGTTTAAATCAGGCTTTAAACATGTTTATCAGAAAGCATGTAAGATTTTATTTCTATAAACAATATCTTTTCAAACGATCTAACACCACTTAAGAGTATCCCAAATCAGGAGCAACAAAGCGACTTTAATTTAGGCACTGCTAACCGTCTGCGTCCGAAATAACGAACGTATCCTGAACCAGGAACTTCGCAACTGAAGAAGAATTTTTCTTTCTGTTTCTCTTTTAACTCAGCAACGTAGCCTCGATTCCCTTGAAACCCTCGTTCCGAAAAAGACTTCTGGAAGCGTTGCCAACCGCGGTGATGTAGAACCGCACTCAGAATGGCTTTTTTGGGATTGGTGGAAGATGTGATCAGCGCCGCTGTCATTCGATTATAATTGGCTGATAGTGGCTTGGCGGGGTGGAGAGAGGAGAGGAGGAATGGAGCCCTTGGAGGTTGCGGAGGCTGTGCCGGATGGGGGCAGTGCAGTTATTGTCTGAAGATAGGGCCTTTCCGCGGGCGGAGAATTTGTCGGAGATTTGCCAGGCCGCTGTTTTTAATTCGGGTTCTGGGCAGTTTGACCCCACTTCGAAGAAAAGAGGTGGCCCACATCTCCGCGGCTAAGACTCCAAGCTGGCCTATCTGCTACGCCGCCGCCCAACGTTGGTGTCAGGAGCGTCATCGGAACAGAAGACTTCCCCTCCCCCATCTGCGGCGTTTTCTGGGCCCTGGCAGGCTGATTTTTAGTCATTCTTTTTCAAGCGCCGAACGGTTTTTACTTATCGGCATTTAAAAGAAAAAGCTCTGTCTCACATATGAAATAAAATACTTGTGACCTGAAGCGCAAGGTAGAGAAACAGAGGAAGAACCAGAGGCGAGCGCGCTATAAAGCGCCTGAGGGGACTTGTATGGGGGTGCGTGCACGGTGAAACTGTGTGTGTGTGTGTGTGTGCTGTGGTAGCTCACGGCGCTTAGGTGCGCGCGTGCCACGGAGCTAAGGTAGGGGCTGTGGGGAAAAGAGGTGGGCGCACATTCGCGCGAGGAATCAACACCTTGAGTTTTCTCTCATCTCTGTGTGTGTGTGTGTGTGTGGGCGCGCGCGCGCGCGCGAGCTGGGTGGGAAGAATCTCTGGATCGGGAGCACCTCCTCCCGCCCCCCGAAACTGCGGTGCAGGAAACGAGGGTGTGAGTGTAGCTGTAGCCCAGGTCCGGTCCGGGGTAGCTTTTTTTTCCCCCTCCCTTCCACCGCCCCCTTTTTAGGTCTTTATATTTATAACTATTTATACTGAAACGACTGTAAAATAATGGCAAAATCAGGAGGTGGCGGCGGCGGCGGCGGCAATGGCAGTGGAGGAACCGGCGGCGGCAGCGGGGGTCTAACCTGGGTGGTAAGTTGCCTGGCATTTTCTCCCAGTTTCTCCCTTTCCCGCTGTTGATGCTTTCCTAACAGGCCCAGACCGAAACGAGAAGTGGAAGGTCCCAAGGGAATAATGGAGGAGCAAAAATGCTTATTCGGATGGAGATGCGGGAAGGCAAGACGAGGAATTGGGGCGGGGGACGGTTATTCCCGGCCCGCAAAAGGGATGAAGGCAACGGGAATCGTGGATCTGATGGCATGGGGAAGCTGACATGTTTGGTCTGGGCCTGCAGGATTTACTACTTCAGCAAGGATTCACCACTTATTTAGCAGGAGGGCCTTGCTATTCGCGTCCCTGCCATTAAATTATGTCTTTTTGGCTGAATTTTTCGTTTGAGAATAGCTATTTGCCTCTTCCCTGGTTTCCGAGATTGTAAAGCTCTTAGATGTGTTTAGATTTAGACCAAGGAGGAAGCTTTCTGAACAATAATTTCATTTACATGAAAGCCAGTCCAGTTTTTGTTGTTCTATACCAACATGTGTTTTATCTCCCATCACAAAATAAGTAAATCATGAAATGATAGTCTTTTCAATCTTGGATCATAGAGTAGAATAAAATAAAGTTAGTTGGGGGAGAGTATTTAAGGTGCAATATAAAAGAAAATTAGACTGGATGTTTAGGATTAGAGATGTTCTTTTAGGCTAACTAAAAGTAATCATTTTTAATTAAAATATTGTGGGGCTGGGAGAGAGACAATAGAATGGATACTGTAGTTTCTTTAGCCTATTACTAACTTCTATTTCTCTTGTTCCACAGAAAGTTCAAACAGGGTCACTTCCTTATTGTAACTGACCATAAAAAAGGCAACATAACACAACAGTAGCAAAGCAGCTCATGCTGACTTGCTGCTATTCTACAGATGCATGAACAAATAGAATGTTAGAACTTGAAGTGGTGCTGGAAAAAATTTTTTAAATCTACTTTTCATGTTAATGTTGCTGTTTCTTTGTAAAACTAATAAAGTCACACGTCCTTTTTGTGTTGAAAGTGTTTTTACAGAAGCAGCTACATCTTAAAAGTAAAGGATACTGAGACTATAGTCTTATAAATTAAGATTGTGTCAGCATTGGGCTGATAGAAAAGTGAAATATTCTTTTGCTTTTCATACAGAAGTGATTTACATTTGCAAAGTCCAGCAGAGGCAATAAAATGGATTGTATAAGTGGGCCTATAACTTGGGAATTGCCTCAACCTGTTGTATCTCATGGCAGTAAAAACTATCTTCTCATGAGCAAACCAACTGTTCATTAAAATAACATTACAGACATGTTGTAGGTTAACTTGCAAGTGAATGTTACCAGTTTACTCTTCAGAGTAACAATGATTCAGAAGTATTTCTTTCGATACAGTTTTCTTAACTGTCTTCTTTAAGAGATATTTAAAAGGGGTTTTAAATCAGGTATGTTCAACCTGGGACACACAGGCCGCATGCGGTGCTGGACAACTAGTAATGCAGCATCACAAGATCATAAATTTTTAATGTCAAGATCTGAATTATATAGATTGTTATATATTTTACATGTGGCCCAAGGCAATTTCTTCTTCACTTAGTGCAGCCCAGACAAGCAAAAAGTGTAGACATCCATAGTAATCCTTGTTGAACAACCACTCATTCAGCAACCATTGGAAGTTGTGACATTGCTGAAGGAGCAGGACTTATGATCACTCTTTGTAGCCATCACAATGTCCCAGAGATCATGTGATCGCAGTTCATACTTGGTAGTCACCTTGCAGTTATATTGTTCTAATGCCCCACAGTCATGTGATTATTGCTTGTAACTTTTTACAACTTTCAAACTTCAGTGCTATCTTCCAACAAGCAAAACTCATTGGAGAATCCGACAAGAGGTCACAAATGGTGATCACATGACTTCACAGGATTTGTCTAACAATGGCTAGTGAGACTGCTGCAACTGCCATTTAAAACATTGCACTTTACAACTGTGTTGATTAGCAATAGATTTGACCGCCCAATTACCATTATTAAGTAAAAACTACCTGTATATTGCTTGGGATGGTACAGTATTTAAATGTGAGTTTTTCCTGTATGTTCTAAAACTTGTCTAAACAAAACATTTAGAACAGACACTCTGGTTAGATTTATTTATTTAATCAAATTTATATCTTGCTGGAATTGTAGACTCAGCAGCTTACAAAAAATAGTGTCATCATAAGTAATATATTACCTACAAACCTCAAAATTACTGCCAACATTAAACATCCTAGAAAAGGTCTCCAGCTATTTTTGGAAACTGGATAATATTGCAGCCAATCAATTTTCATCAATTAGGTGTTTTTATTATGATATGCACACACATATCATTTCATTTGTGAAATAAACAATGAATCCACAGATAATTATAGTCATCCATTTTGTTCATAAGTCCAAATATAAAAATCACTCTTGCGCTTAATTTCAGGCATTCAGTTACTACAGTACACACCTTTAAACAGTGAACAGCATGCACATCAGACAGCATATGAGCAAAGTTCAGAGAAGATGGGAAAGGATTATTTTATGGCCCATCTTCTCTGATAGCTTTTAGGTTGGAATTGTAGATAGATTTGTTGGTATTGGCAAAAGTTCATCATTTGAATGTTCATAAGTAGAATAATTTCTACAAAGACTTCCAAACAAGCAGGCCAAGACAGTCATGATTTAAAATTAGCTTTCTTTGTATTATATAGATAATGTGAAATTACAATTGCCAGCTCTTTAGCTGGTGTTGGCCTTCATACGTATTAAGTTCTTCCCAAGAATCTAGGATTCATAATTTGTTGACATAGTATATGTATAGATCCAAGCAGTGTATAATTGATGGATGGCATTTTATTATTATTACTATTATTTGGAAACCATTAATCCTTTTCAGTCATAACATGTTACTACAGTGAGGGAAAATTATTTTATCCCCTGCTGATTTTGTACGTTTGCCACTGACAAAGAAATGATCAGTCTATAATTTTAATGAAAGGTTTATTTTAACAGTGAGAGACAGAATAACAAAAAAAATCCATAAAAACACATTTCAGAAAAGTTATATGTTTTGCATTTTAATGAGTGAAATAAGATCCCCTATAAGCAAGATTTCTGGCTCCCAGTTATCTTTTATACAGGTAACAAGCTGAGATTAGGAACACTCTTATAGGGAATGCTCCTAATCTCAGCTTGTTACCTGTCTAAAAGACATCTGTCCACAGAAGCAATCAGATTCCAAACTCCACCATGGCCAAGACCAAAGAGCTGTCCAAAGATGTCAGGGATAATATTGTAGACCTACACAAGGCTGGAATGGGCTACAAGACTATCATCAAGCAGCTTGGTGAGAAGGTAACAACAGTTAGTGCAATTATTCGCAAATGGAAGAAACCCAAAATAACTGTTTATGGCTCCATGCAAGATCTCACCTTGTGGAGTTTCAGTGATCATGAGAATGGTGAGGAATCAGCCCAGAGCTACACAGAAGGATCTTGTCAATGATCTCAAAGCAGCTGGGACCATAGTCACCAAGAAAACAATTGGTAACACATTATGCCGTGAAGGACTGAAATCCTGCAGCGCCCGCAAAGGCCCCCTGCTCAAGAAAGCACATGTATAGGCCCATCTGAAGTTTGCCAATGAACATCTGAATGATTCAGAGGAGAACTGAGTGAAAGTTTTGTAGTCAGATGAGACCAAAATCAAGCTCTTTGGCATCAACTCAACTTGCTGTGTTTGGAGGAGGAGGAATGCTGCTGCCTATGACCCCAAGAACACCATCCTCACCATCAAATACGGAGGTGGAAACATGCTTCGAGGGTGCTTTTCTGCTAAGGGGACAGGACAAAGGGGTGATGGACAGGACCATATACCAACAAATATAGGGTCTTCTTCCCTTATCCAGGGCATTGAAAATGGGTTGTGGATAGGTATTCCAGCATGACAATGACACACACAGCCAAGGCAACAAGGAGTGGCTCAAGAAGAAGCACATTAAGGTCCAGGAGTGGCCTAGCCAGACTCCAGACCTTAATTCCATAGAAAATCTGGAGGGAGCTGAAGGTGCGAACTGCCAAATGTCAGCCTAGAAACCTTAATGACTTGGAGAGGATCTGCAAAGAGGAATGGGAGAAAATCCCTCCTGATATGTATGCAAACCTGGTGGCCAACTACAAGAAACGTCTGTGGCTGCCATCAAGGGTTTTGCCATCAAGCACTAAGTCATGTTTTGTGAAGAGGTCAAATATTTATTTCACTCATTAAAATGCAAATCAATTTATAACTTTTTTGAAATACATTTTTCTGCATTTTTTGTTGTTATTCTGTCTCACTGTTGAAATAAGCCTACCATTAAAATTATAGACTTATCATTTCTTTGTCATTGGGCAAATGTACAAAATCAGCAGGGGACAAAAAAAAATTTCCCCTTACTGTAGCTTACTAGCTACTACATAGCTAACTTTGACTTCTCAGTCTTAAGGGCCTTCTAGAGGTGTGAACTTCATAATAAGCAATGGTTTAACAAAGATTTAAGAATTCAGGCAACTGAAACTTGCATATTTGGAAGATAGTAAGTTTGGGGAAGGCTAATATAAGCAAATAATTTTATTAAAATCAAGTGATTTTAAAAACAACATTTTGATTCTTTGATATTTCTACATTTTTCTATAAAATGAAATTGTGATTTTGCATATAATGAAAAATAGAAAAGCAAATAAATACTTAAATTCAAACACTTCATAGCTCATAGCAACTAAATAAGAATCTATTACAGACATGTGCATGCCTTAATGACAAATGTTAGCTTTTAAAAAATACAACAAATTGTCAATTTAGAGGACTGGATATAATCCCCCAAACCTTTTTCTAAAATAATCCCAAAACAATAGACAAAAGTCTCTTGTATCTGACATTAAACTGTATCTTTTGTGCCAATTTAATTCACCTGTATAATAATATCTAAGCAAGTGATGTAAAATGATGCAAAGTAGTGAAATATATATTATTTATGTAAATATAAATAAGTTGATGGGAATGACACAAACTAATTTATGGATTTAACAGGCATTTTAATATGCATTTCTTTATACATGCTCCATTAAGCTGTGCGTTTAACTTTGTTGCTTTTTATAATAATGGTAAACATAAATAGTCTGAAATTGAAAAAAAAAAATCAGTAGGGCTGTGCATGAAAACATTCAGTTGGTGGTTGCAAAACCTTTAATTAATCCTTCCTTGTTCATATTTCTTTGCTAATAAATTATTTCTGTCCTTATATTCCACTATATTTCAGCAACAAGGTTATCACTTGTATTCACCCCCCAGTGCCTGAATTTTATAGGAATCACAATTTTGAATTTCGAATAAAGCAAGTAAATGATAATTAAATTTGGATCATATTCAAGTTTGACTTGCATATTTTGAAAATAAACTTTGTTATGACTAAAATATATCTTGTAGCAAATTGTTCTGGATAATTCCTGTAAATCAATAAAAATTTTGATTTCTGTAAAAACACTTTCTTATTGTATTTGCTGTTTAAATGTATATTGACCCTACATAATTTAATACACTAATGTAATTTCTTGTGTGTATTTGGCTATAACTACGTTCTGAACCAAAATATCCTTTTTTAATAAATTGCAGACATTCCTTAAATTGATACTTTTAATTAAAGTTTAAATTGAAAGAGATTTGCAAAACATTTTACTAGCCTGTGTTTATTTGACTTTAATATATAACTTAATGATCCATATTTTGAAAGGCTATCACCCATTTTTATATCTTCATAAAATTGTCAGTAGCAATCTATTTGAGGAAACTGATTAGAAAACTATGTCACTCTTTTTTTTATTTAAAAAGTTTTACAATACATTTTAACTTTAATCCCCCCTCCCCCACCCCTATCCAACCCTCCCTATCCCTCTCCCCCACTCCCTCCCCCCCCCCGACTTCCCAGAGCTAAATACAGGGCATAAAATCAAAAAACAAACATAAACACCCCTATGTTATCAACAATAAACTATAAATTCTATCTCTCTTTAGCTCATATAAAATGAATACAAACATTATTAACATTACAAATAAAGTAGAGAGAAAAAAGAGGAAAACAGAAAAAGAGCTTTACTCAAAATAAATTTTCTTAATCCCAGTCCTTATTCATATTAATTTCAAAAAAAAGAAAAGAAAAAAAAACAAAAAAACTTTCACCTGCTATTTGCATTCTCCCACCTTTCTCTAATTTCCAAACAAATTCTCAGTTACACGCCAAAAGCGCCTATCTCTGTTAATCTTAATAATCTCCAACCAAACTAAACTACGATCAAAAATAGTTCTTGCATGTATCACGCCAAATGTCTCGCAGTTCCAAATCATCCTTAAGTTCAAATAAAAGTTCAAATACAAAGAATATATATAAAAAAAAGATTTAGGCAATCTCTAAGACAACTTGTTGTTAATTAGGAGCTTACATACCCATTCTTAGTTCAACACATACTTTAAGTCCATTACCCTAATATACTTTTCTAGCAAGCAATCTTAAATTGTGTAAAATATTAACAAAAAGAAAAAAAAAGAAAAAAAAACCTTCTTTCTCCTCTATAATAATTTTACTCCATTGACATTCTAATCTAAAAATTAATCAGCAATCTTAACGCCCCAAAACTTTTGGAGCACCTCTGTCATGACCCCCAAAACTTCTTTAGACCGCTCCTCTCTCACATCTTCATTGTAAGCACGCTTTGGAGATTCCATAACTTTCTGCTGATCTTGCTCTTGCTCTCGTCTCGCTCTTCTTAGGGCGGCACGCGTCATCTTCTGGCCTCCTGCAGCAACCGATGAAACTGTGACTTGATCCCCTCCAACACCATTGTCCTCTGTCTGTCTATCTGTAACATCTTGAGGCTTTCCCCCACCGTATCCTTTTGCAGCTTCCAAAAATGATAGGGGGGTTGCTTTTAACACATTACTATAAAAATCACGTGCCTGAGCCACAGTAACCAAACGATGTCTTTTACCTTCATACGTCGCCACCAATCCAACTGGAATCTCCCATCTAAACTTAATATCACGTTTCTTAAGTTCCTGTACCAGAAATGCAAAATCTTTCCTTCTCCTTAGGATCTTCGGAGGGATCTCTTTTAAAACCAAAACTTCTTGCTTAGCCACTACCAAATTAGTATCATAAGCAGCTTGAATAACTTCATCTCTCATTACTCTCTTTGTAAAATAGACCACCACATCTCTGGGTAACTTCCTCTGTCTTGCAATCCATGAATTTACACGAAAAACTTTCTCCATATTTCCCTCAATTTCAGATGCTGACTGGCCCAGTACCCCTTCCAGAGCCTCAGAAATCAGCTGCTTTAAATCTTCTTTACCATTCTCCTTTAAACCCCTAATTCTAATAGCATACTGCATCTGATTATACTGAACAAGGCTCAATTCTTCGTCCATTTTATCCCTTATATTTTCATTTTCTAATACCTTTGCTTCTAATATAGAGTTCTTTTGACTGAGATCCTCCACTTTTATATCCAGCTGTAGCACACATTCAGCTACGGATTCAACCTTAGACAAAATGTCCACCCTCATTGCTCTCACCTTCTCTTCTATCTTCTTCTCCATTTTCTCCTCCATTTTCTCCTCCAGCTTTTTCAACTTTTCATCCATCATATCAGACATCAATTGTGCATGCTTTCCAAGAGCATCTTGTAAATCCTTAAGCGTCAATGCCGGGGGAGATGCAGGAGGAAGCAAAGCTTGCAATGAGGTCTCTTGCACCAGGGAAGACCCCGCATTCCAGAGAGCTTTAGAAGTTTTAGCCACCATCTTCCCCCACTTTCACTTATTACTCACTTTCACTTTGAAGCTATAAAATCCATTGAGCTAGAGAGTAAAAATAAAGAGTCCACTTCACCTTGACCTCCTGTACCGCTCTGCCTGCTTCTTGATAATCAAAAGTATTTCCTTTTGGCAGGGGTGGTTGCTAACGCCTGGCTCTGCTCCAATAATCCCAGAGCAGAGGCGCTGCGCAGCTCGGAGCAACCCAGGCTTCGGGGGGGCTCATCCTTCAGCCGCCCAAGCTCTCAGCTCAGGCGGCCCCAGAGAGCTCAACCCCTACCTGGGGCCTCACCCCCTCCTCTTCTCCCGAGGAGGGGGCTTCAAATCCAGCTGATCGGCGCTGTTTACGATGGAAAAACACAGCTGCGGAGCGGGCAGCCCGAAAACGGCTGTCTTCGGCGTCGCGTCGCCACCGGAAGTCCCTGTCACTCTTAACAATATAGCTATAGTATCTAAATATTAGTTTCCAGAAAGCAAAAACTCCAATTCCTAAAACCTGAAACTATATAACTACATTGTGCCCTACTCCCAAACTAGAAATTTTAATTTATATGCCAACAATATCCGTTAAATTTTCTGTCAGTTTGATTAGGATAAGCTGCATACAGAATACGGAAACAGCGAATATTAATGTATACATGTTTTTGATCCATTTTGTCTCACATCAAAATTAAATGTTACAGTAACATTTACTGTCAAATCTACATCTGTACAAGCTTTCTTGATTTGAGCTTTCTTGATTTATTATCCAGAAAGATGGATAAAATAAGCAATACATATGGCACATTTAAGTCCAAAACTACAATTAATTTATAATATTAGGCAAAAATGTAATTCAGAGTATGCATAGAGAAATGTAAAATACTTGTTGGGAATACTTTAAACCAAGCCTGTTTTTTTTTTAAAGTTTACATGGTCATTCCAGAGGACAGATGTGCCAAGGAAATGATCCATCTGTGTTAAGATATTCCTATCAGGAGCTATGTGCATTCTGCACATGTTTCAAAACACATAAGAGATGGCTCAATGAGTCTCATTGTGTGCATTTGCCAAAAAAGAATGTACAAAGCTAGGAAAACAATTTGCTAAGGAAGAGCATAATAACAGACATAATTCACTTTACAAGATATCTTCTTAAATCTCAAAAGATATTTGAAATAAGCTAAATGATCTAAAAATTAATAGGAACTTAAAGTTGTGAACTTCAAGAAGTGCGTTTACAAGAATAAATGATGTCTTATGTCTTAACACATTTTTTACTTCAAGAAATGAGGTGAAATTGTCCAACGTACCTGAAGAAGTTGTGAGTTTATTTATGAGCAAAGAAGTACTTGAGTGAAAGTTTTATGTAAGAAAGGTAACATCTTGGAACCTATACATCCCATTCTGTGGATGGCTTTAAAGCAGTTTAGGCAAGCTTTTTTGTTTGTTTGTTCTTTTTGGCTAATTTACAGTTTTGAGAGCATGTTGCATGTTCTTGCACAGAATGCCTGCAATGGGAATAGTGCATGTCTGTCATGGATGTACTAAGTTACAAAATATCCATCTATGGTTTGATAACAAGATGGTTAACTATCAAGTTTGTTTTCCAGCTTACTTCCCCACTTCCAAATATGCTTTGAATAATACCAGCTTCCTTTTATAATTAAATGAGTATCCTTTCAGAAAAAGCATAGGTTTTTTTTTAAAGAATGCCATTGATAATTCAAGTTGTTTATGGAAGCAATATGCCAATTGTTTTAAATGTTATTTCCATTCTGTAAGAAATTTAGTACTATCTTCAAGAAAGCTGAATGTAATAGTCAATATTAACATTATGAAAAATTCTTTATAAAGCACTGTTTTCTGCAAAAGTATAATAATTGCTGTTCCTATGTTTCAGGTAACATCTAATTGTATATTGGATGGACAGTATTTTTGAAGAGGAGGCTTTTCAAAATCTCAATAGTTGGAGATATAGATGTCACTCATTGTGGATAGATATATTTTGCCCCATTTTTACTTTTAGGAGGAATTATTCAGAAATGAATTGCTAAGCCTTCCAAACATTTAAAGATAGAATGGCTGCTTATTTTGTTTTAAAAAGGATACAAACTATGTCAGGCTTGGAAAGGTTTTTTTTTTCAATTATAGCAATTGAATTACTGAGTTATTCTAGCATGAAAGAACAATTAACTCTAGGCTCTAAATTTCTCTATCTGGTGGCTAATGTCCTATTGGTTTAAATGGCATTCTAGACTGACAGTTCGATTATTTAGTAATGTTTGGATTTTTGCAATCTAATTACTATTTTAATAATTTTAAATAAATATTTATTTAATAATTTTATTAAAGTTTAAAATATAAAAACTAAAAGATACAAACTAAAAAAGAAAAGAAAAATGCAAGAAAAAATATAAAAAAAGAAAGAACTTCCTCTCATCCCTAGGAAAGTGACTTCTCACTCTCATCATGGCATATATATAAACAATTTCATAATCTGTTTACCTCATCTTAACTAAAAAACATAAAACTTATTACAGAGTAGGCAAATCAAATAAATTTAATCCCATTTATATCCGCCCTTCTCCGAAGACTCAGGGCGGCTTACAATTTAAAGCACAAATCAATGTGCTTAGCAATAGCCTTCATTCTATATATATGCCTGCTTATTAGGGCTTTTCCCCCCCCCCAGCGGCATTATTACAAAGTCAGCTTATTGCCCCCAACAATCTGGGTCCTCATTTTACCTACCTCGGAATGATGGAAGGCTGAGTCAACCTTGAGCCTGGTGGGACCCGAACCTGCACTAATTGCAGGCAGCTGGTGTTACTTAAGGAGGCATTAGCCCACTGCTCCACCAAGGCTCATAAATAAATAAATAAATTCCTCATTCTATCTAATTACCAGCAAAAGATCCAAACAAAGATCTAAGATTTTAACATTAACTAAGATATATAAAACTCAACTTTCTACATTTCAATAGTGTAGAACAGAAGACAGAAAATAGTCCCACTATTCCAATGTACACTAGTGTATTGTTCTATCAATGAGCCAGGTTTTGCCTAATGTGTACTTGTACTTTTGGTTTTTCCTGCCTAAGTGTAAAACCTTGCTTTTCTCCATATTTCATTTTGTTGGATAGGGACCATTGTTCAAGTTTGTCAAAATCTTTTTGGATCCTGAGCTTAACTTTTGCCGTGTTGGCTCTTACTGCTAGCTTAGTACCATCTGCAAATTTGATGAATACCCCTTCTATTCCCTCATCTAAGTCATTTATGAAGATATTGAAGAGTACTGGGCTTAAGATGGAACCATGTGGTACCCTATTGCTTCCTTCATTCCTTGTAAATGTATTATTAGGGACTACTCATTGAGTACGGTTTGTCAGTCAGTTACAAATTTATCTGGTGGCAATGTTATCTATCCCACATTTTTCTAGCTTACCAAAAAATAAGTTTTGGGCAAGTTGGTTTGTATAGGCAAAGGTTCACAATTTTAACATTTGTAATGTCTATAAAAGAAAATCTAGGTTTGACATGACAAAGAGATCATTTCTCCTTCACAAAAAGACAAACTCCAGTACACAACATTCCAAACAGCAACTTTTCTCACGTCATATTTCACTCTAGCCCTTAGTTGCATATCCACATTTCACAAATATATAACAATCCCAGTATCTTAATATAATAAAAGGCTAACATTTAACATAACATAGAGAAATAACTTGTCTTTTAAGAAAACAAATTCTCCAAATTCTTCTGGCTAACCAGAAATCATCTAAAGTACACGCTGAATAATAAATAAAGCATGATTTTAAAAGTATTTGAACCTTAAAGAAGCTACATCTTATTTATCGTAAAGTTCTCTTTCTTCCTGGTTTGTGGCAAAGCTTAAATTGTTCCTATAGTTAAATAAACTATGGTCAGTGCAAACTGGCAAACTAAATAATTTTAATTTAATTTAATTTATTGAGATTTTTATACCGCCCTTCTCCCAAAGGGACTCAGGGCGGTTCACAGGGCATAAATATAAATAACAATACAAACATTAAAAGACAATTAAATCAATGCCCAAGTTAAAACTAGAATAATAAAACAAGCCAATAAAAAACCCATATACCCCCATCAGGCCAGACCCGCTAGTTCAAATAAATGGGTCTTCAACCTGCGACGGAAGGATCGGAGGTCTGATGCCATCCGGAGCTCAACCGGCAGTTGGTTCCATAACGCCGGAGCACCCACAGAGAAGGCCCTCCCCCTGGGGGCCACCAGTCGACATTCCTTGACAGGAGGCACCCTGAGGAGGCCCTCTCTGTGGGCGCGCACAGGGCGGAGGGGAGTCGACGCCGGCAGCAGGTGGTCCTCGAGGTATCGCGGACCCATGCCATGTAGGGACTTAAAGATCATAACCAAAACCTTGAACCTTACCCGGAAGACAACTGGTAACCAATGCAGCTCACGGAGCAAAGGTGTAACATGGGAGTACCGGGAAACTCCCAAGACAACTCTCGTGGCCGCATTCTGTACCAGTTGGAGCCTCCGAGTAGTCTTCAAGGGAAGTCCCATGTAGAGAGCGTTACAGTAGTCTAGGCAAGAGGTCACGAGCGCATGAGTGACCGTACATAAGGCCTCCCGGTCCAGATAGGGCCGCAACTGGCGCACCAGGCGAACCTGGGCAAAAGCCCCCCTAGTCACGGCCACTATGTGATCCTCCAAAGTGAGTCGTGAATCTAGGAGGACTCCCAAGTTGCGAGCCCTATCCACAGGGGGTAAAAGCTCACCCCCCATAGAAAGAGGTGGAACATCCCAGGTGTCCCGGGAAGCTGGAATGTACAGCCACTCAGTCTTGTCAGGGTTGAGTTGAAGTCTGTTCCTCCCCATCCAGACCCGAACCGCCTCCAGGCAACGGGACATCACAGCGAGGGCATCACTGGGGTGGTTTGGGGTCGAAATAAAAAGTTGGGTATCATCAGCATATTGATGATACCCAACTCCAAAACCACGAATGATCTCACCCAGCGGTTTCATATAGATGTTGAACAGGAGAGGCGAGAGGACCGACCCCTGAGGAACTCCACAAGCGAGAGTCCTAGGGGTCGACCTCTGCCCCCCTGCCAACACCGACTGCGAGCGTCCCAGGAGATAGGAGGAGAACCACTGAAGAACCGTGCCTCCCACTCCCAATCCCCTGAGACGCTGCAGCAGGATACCATGGTCGATGGTATTGAAAGCCGCCGAGAGGTCTAATAGGACTAGGACAGAGGAATATCCCCTATCCCGAGCCCTTCAGAGATCATTCACCAGAGCGACCAATGCCGTCTCCGTGCTGTGCCCGGGCCTGAAACCCGATTGGTAAGGGTCCAGATAATCCGCTTCATCCAGGATCAGAGGGAGCTGATGCGCCACCACACTCTCAACAACCTTCGCAAGGAAGCGAAGGTTGGAGACTGGACGAAAGTTGTTCAATACAGCTGGGTCCAAGGCAGGCTTCTTGAGGAGAGGTCTCACCACCGCCTCCTTCAAGATGGTGGGGAAATAACCCTCGCTCAAAGAAGCAGATATAACCGCCTGGAGCCAGCCTCGTGTCCTCTCCCTAGCTGCATAAACCAGCCAAGAAGGGCACGGGTCCAATAAACATGTGGTGGAACTCAGCTTCCCCATAATCCTGTCCACTTCATCAGGGGTCACAGAATCAAACTCCTCCCAGATAACATTGACAAGACCGCCCGCGTCCTGATCGCCAGACTCTGCCCAGCTGGAGTCCAAACCGGTCCGAATCCGAGCGATTTTATCCGACAGATGTTGACTAAACTCCTCGGCACGACCCTGCAAGGGATCCTCCCTCACCTCCTGATTAAGAAGGGAGCGAGTCACCCTAAACAAAGCGGCCGGGCGATTATCTGCGGACGCGATGAGGGTGGAGAAGTAATTACACCTCGCCTCCCTCATCGCAGCGAGATAAGACCTAATGTAGGTTCTTAACCACAATCGGTCGGGTTCAGATCGGCTGGACCTCCAGCAGCTCTCTAGGCCCCGTTTCCGATGCTTCATCTCCCGGAGCTCCGCGGAGAACCATGGAGCTCGCTGGGATCTGCGCCGGGTCAGGGGCCGCAAGGGTACAACCCGGTCGAGTGCCTCAGTGGCTGCCCTTTCCCAGGCTTCCACTAAGGCATCCGCCGAGCTGTGAGCAATGGAGGCAGGTGGGGACCCCAGCGCCGCTTGGAATCTATCAGGATCCATTAGGCGTCTGGGGCGGTACCATCTAGTTGGCTCCTTACCCCCACGGCGGGGTGTGGCAAAATGGAAGACCAGCCGCAGGAGGTGATGATCGGTCCATGACAGGGGCGTAATAAATGGAAAGCCCCCACCAAGATCATCCAACCACCGTCCAGATAAGAAAATCAGGTCAAGGGTGTGGCCTCCCTCATGAGTTGGCTCAGAAATTACCTGCGTCAGGTCCATGGCCGTCATGGAAGCCATGAACTCCCGAGCAAGCTCAGATGAACCTCCCAGGGATGGTAGGTTGACGTCTCCCAAAACTATAAGTTTGGGGAACTCAACCACCAACCCCGAGAGGATATCGAGCAGCTCGGGCAGGGCTGCCGCTACGCGACTAGGCAAAATGTACACGAGCAGCAAGCCCAACTACGCCCCAGAGCCAAATCTCATAAAGAGAGACTCACACCCGACTATCTGAGGAATGGTGGTCTCCCGCGGACATAAGGTCTCCCTAACGATCACCGCCACACCCCTACCCCTACCCTGAGCTCGAGGCTGGTGTAGCACCCGGAAGCCTGGTGGGCAAAGGTCAACCAAAGGGACCCCACCCTCTGGGCCCAACCAAGTCTCCGTGATGCAAGCCAGGTCCGCATGCTCACCCTCAACTAAATCCCTAACAAGGGGAGCTTTGTTAACCATGGACCTGGCATTCAGGTACACCAGCCTGAGCTCAGGAGGCTGCACATCCTCGCTCCCGGAACCTCGGGAAAGAAGCAGAGGGTCGGAGCGCCCCACCGCTTGCAAATAGCGGAGACGGCGCTCCCGGTAATGATATGGCCCCCTGTCTATCCGCCTGCTGCCATTCCCCGTCGTGGGAATTGGTAATCCCACGACCCGCTCATGAGCCCCGGAGACAACGACCCCTCGTTCTCCCCCCGCGCGGTCAGACCCAAGTCTGGCCTGAACTATGGTTGATTGGCCGCCCCCCAAAGCCAGACAACCCCTATCTCCCACCCCTCTCCCCAACCCCGTAAAATTTTTTGATAAAAACATAATCAGGGGCCTCTTATTACATTTATGTTGACGGCCCCTGCCCCTGTCCAGCCAAATACAATGAAATACATGAATCCAGTGAATTATTGACATAATTCCAAATGTTATTTTATTACCACAGAAACTATCCTCTTTAGCATTTCTCTTGAATTAGATTTTAGCTATCTATGATAGCTATTTAGTGAAATTGAAGAGACTATACAAATTCCTGTGCAGATTAAAAAATATTATTGTAGGCAACTGCCACTGGGCATTCACTGACCAAGAACATCTCTTGACATTGCTGGACTCCTACCTACCGTATCTTATTATTTACAATAATAAATAAATTGTAAGCAAAATGCCAGCTGCTAATAACTTTATCTCCAAAATAATTAAGCTCATCTTGGCCCAATATTATCTAAAAAATTAAAATATAGCTGCAACTCAATATTTATTTAGAAATATCTATGTTTCCAAGCTACATGAGTAAATTGGCACAATAGACAGTTTCTTCCAAGTCTAAATAAAGTGGAAAGTAGCATAGTTGTTTTCGCATTTGCCTTGGCAAACATTTCTTAAATGCACCAGGCTTTATTTATTTATTTATTATATTTTTATACTGCCCTTCTCCTGAAGGACTCAGGGCGCTGTACAGGGCAATAAATATAAAAACAGAATACAAAAGTTAAAAAACGATTAAATATTATGCCCAAGTTTAAAATAGTAATTAAAAACATATTAAAACCCCAACCCTAACCCATCAAACCAGGTCAGATTGCTCAAATAAATAAGTTTTTAGATCGCGCCGGAAGGAGCGAAGGTCGGGGGCCATCCGGAGCTCAACCATTATAGTTAGTTTTCAACAACATCTGTATGTCCCTCCAGATTTCAAAGGTGCCCATAGCCTGAAAAAGGTAATTTAAAATTATATATATTGTAACGGTGTAGATTAATTCCCAGATTAAAGGATTGTCATACCAGTAACACATTTTCCAAAGTTTTGGAGTTAGTCAAAACTAGGACTTATATTATTTTTATATATTTCAGACACTGTTTGATAATCAAAACAATGCTTCAAAAAAAGAAGAACCTGAACAAACAAATAAAAATGATTCAAAAAAGATGTCTGTTGAGAGAGTTTATCAAAAAAAGACTCAACTTGAGCATATTCTTCTCCGTCCTGATACATACATTGGTTCAGTAGAACCTTTAACTCAGGTAATTTCCATTTTCTTTTTATTTGAGAAGTTAATATCATTGAATATACCAAATCTTGCTTGTATTTGGATGGTACAAATAGTAATTTGGATCCCCCCCTATTTTCTAACATTGTTAGTAGCTCAGAGTCATTTGGCAGGTCAATGGAAATATAAATCCATTAATTAAATAAATAAATCTCTAAAATATAACTTTAAATTTTAAAAATTTAAGCATATTTTAAAATAATAGCATACACTTATAAATTTTTTATTCATAAAACAAACTTTATTTACAGTTGATGTGGGTGTTTGACGAAGATACAGGAATGAATTGTAGAGAGGTCACTTTTGTTCCTGGTTTATATAAAATATTTGATGAAATTCTTGGTAAGTGTTTATAACAATGATATATTAACAGCACTTGAAAATTATTTTGAGGTAGAAAAATACAGATATATTTTGGCATGTTGTAGATATATTGTTATAAATAGTAAATGTGTTAACATGTTAAAGAGATGAAAATACATAAAGGTATCATGTGTTCTTGTCTTTCCCTTCAGAATTAATTATAAATTTATTCCTTTCTAATATCTTTAAATATAGTTTAATTTTATTAAGTGCAATAGTGAAATAATTCTAACCTGTAAAATTTCAAATTGTACTGAAATCAATGTATGTGAATTCAATTCCCCAAGAATATTATGCAGAACATATTACAACAGTAATATATTGTTAATGGTGAAAGGAAA
>NC_139517.1:82857831-82957831 GCF_947247035.1 Vipera ursinii
ACTGTACATGATCTGTAAAATATTGATGTCAATATCAGCATCTCTTACATGCCTTAGAACTATAATACAAGTAATCCCCGAGTTACAAGCGTTCACTTAATTCTTGTTCAGTTACATGATGAGCGTCCCCTAGTGCTTACAAGCAAGTCACGAAATTACAAATGTTGCCGCACCAAAGTGGCCATTCACCCTTATGAGCAACTACAGTGGTCCTGCAACATTCACCCTGGTTATTACCTCCTTCCCCTCCCCGCGTCTCCCTAGACACCAGACCTTCAATATTCATCCTGTGAAGATTGAGCTACTTCACTTTTTTGGCTGCTCCAGGCCTTCGGTGTGTTCACAGAGAGTGGAAGCCTAAAGTAATGCAAGATCATTTGAGATCAGTGTCGTGAGATCTCACACTACTGATCTCATGTGATCTCATGGTACTTTAGGCCTTGGTTCTCTGCAACAGAAAACAGAACTGAAGCCGGGGGATGCTTCCACATGCCTACGAAGGCTGGATCTGGCCACCAGAGGCCTTTTCCAGGACTCTGCTGCCCAGATCTGAGGCCCTTTGAAGGTAGATCCGGGTATCGGAGGCCTTTTCAAGGCCAGTGCCAGTCATATCTAAGGCCAGGGGACGCTTCTGTGGCTCTCTGGAAGGTGGATCCAGGCATCAGAAGCTTTTTCCAGGCTGGTGCTGCCTGGATCTTAGGGTGGGAGATGCTTCCATGGTTTTCCGGATAGTGGATCTGGCTGCCGCAGGCCTTTTCCAGGCTGCTGATGTCCAGTTCTGAGACTAGGAAACACTTCTGCAGTCCTCTGGAGGCCCGATATGAGCATCAGAGGCCATTTCCACTTTCCGAAGGGTTGCGGAAGCATCCCCCAGCCTCAGATCTGTCCCTCAGATCCGGACAGCAATGGCATGGAAAAGGCCTCTGGTGGCCGGATCCACCATCCAGAGGGCCACAGAAGTGTCTCGTGGCCTCAGATCCGGGCAGTAGCAGGAACTGTGGCAGAAAGGAGATGGATCTTTTTAAGGTCAGTCCGGCATGGCAGGAAGGGAAGGGGAAGCATGAGGTATCTTAGTGGGTCGGGGAAGCCTTGGGGGCCTGGTCAATAACTAGGCCCTCCATGACCTTCCCTACCCTGAGATACCTCATGTGCACTTAACAATTCAGATGCATCTTATCGAGCAAGGGAGTGATGTCGTTCGAGGTACAAGATTCACTCCCATGAGTTTTTGAGTTACAAGTGAAATGGGCAGGCTGCATTACACTCTTAACTGAGGACTACCTGTATGTTAGTATATAGCATATTTTATTTATTTATTTATTTAATACTATTTCTATACCGCCCTTCATCATTTAACTCTTTCTAAAACTCTGCATTTGAATATTTTTGAGCAGGCTGCTTAGTTTGCCTAAAAATTTGATTTCTTAGTATTATGAGTCATCCAATTAAAGAATTCTGGTCAGCACATCAGATATTTTATTTTCAATTTAATTGTTACTCACTTCATCTTTTAATCTCGTTAGTGATAGGCAGTTAAGATTGCAAAATTAGATTATTTTGGCATTACTGCAATCCTTGAGAAACAGCTTGGTATGGTGGTTGAGACTATGACTTTTTGTGCCACTTTAGGCATGAAACCAGCTCTTGGGCCAGACTAGGAAGAATGTAACGACAAACCATTTCATAAAATATGGCCATAAAAACTGGATTTTTAACTATATTATACTGTAGCACAGTAAATATTTCCAACATTTGTTTCCTCAATGTAGTTGTAAAGCTCTACTGTACAGTTTATGGACTTTTAAATGTGAAAATATATTCATATATGTTTGTGCCACATATACATTTTATGGTTAAAAATACTTCAATATGAGAATAGTAACATCCCTGATGTGTTCAGGATATGTGGCATTCTTTTGATTATTTGATATCTCTCTGTCCCTTCTGTGAAAATATTCTCATTATTAGAAAACAAAGTTCTAAACCACAATTTTTTTCTTACTGTTGCTAATTTCTTTTATTTTTTATCTTAAGGGAGGTAGGCATGTCGATTATGTGGTAGATCAAATTGTTGGAAAATTGATAGAGGTGGTAAAAAAAAAAAACAAAGCTGGGGTTTCAGTAAAACCATTCCAGGTAAGTTGATGCTCATATTTCAAAATCTCACAAAAAAAGATTGTTTCATTATTTCTGTATCTTTGTTTTCTGATTTTCACTTGTTTGTGTATATTTATATATAAATATATATATATTTGAACAGGTAAAGAACCATATATGGGTTTTTATTAATTGTCTTATTGAAAACCCTTCTTTCGATTCTCAAACGAAAGAGAACATGACACTCCAGCCTAAAGGTTTTGGGTCCAAATGTCAATTATCAGAAAAGTTTTTCAAAGCAGTAAGTATTGCATATTTATTTCATAACCATAGTCATTTGAAGAATCATTGACCAACTTCTTCAAAGAAAGTAAAATCACTGATGTGGTTTACATTTCAGAAACTATTCTTAATATGACTAAATGAAAAGTAATAAAAAGAATAATGCTTTAATATTTTAAATGCTTCCTTTTTAATTAATAAATACTGATGCTTATTAACTATCTTGTAGAATGTTTTCTAGTTTTGGGAATATAACATGCAGTTCAGTTCATAAACATTGTGGCTCTTCAAGTACTATGTGAAAGAGCCTTGTGGCATAATGGTTAAAATGTAGTATTGCAGGTTAACTCTGCCCACAACCAGAAATTTGATCCTGACAGGATAAAGGTTGACTCAACCTTCCATCCTTCAGAGGTTGGTAAGGAGATGAATCATTGGGGGCAATATGTTGACATTTCTAAATCACTCAGAGAATGCTGTGAAGTACTGTGGAGTGGTATATAAGTGCTATTGCTATTGCTTTTTGTTAATTATGAGAATAAAAATAAGGAAATATCAAACTGTGTAAAGAAAAGATTCTGACATTACTGCAAAGTCTTCGAAGAAAAATGGATTTTACTGCTTTGATACATTTATTTTAATGTAAATCTTTTTCTGGTATTTTTAAACATGACTGAATTCAATTTTTATAGGCTTCTAACTGTGGCATTGTAGAAAGTATACTGAATTGGGTGAAATTCAAGGCACAGACACAGCTGAACAAAAAATGTTCATCGGTGAAACATAGTAAAATTAAAGGGATTCCAAAGCTTGATGATGCTAATGATGCTGGTAAGGGCTAACGATCACTTGGGATACTTTTTATAATAATATAAATGCCTCCAAAATCATTAATTAATTACTACAAACATACTTCAGGTAAATATTCTTGTTACGTTGTACATGTTTGTTGAAATAAGGTTTCAACAAACATGTACATGGATTAATACTAAATATAGTTATACCATGGTTAAAGAGCCATGCTATTTAAAAAGTTAATTTATGTCAAGTATCTGTATTTTTTAAGTAAATGTTTTTTTTCCTGAAAATGTACTATTCTCTATTTTAAGAATTTAGTTTGAACTAAAGATTACTTCAATCCCCTTACTTTGATTTTTTTGGTTCTTTTTCATTATGTTATAGGTGGCAAGCATTCTTTGGATTGTACATTAATTTTAACTGAGGGAGATTCTGCCAAATCTTTAGCTGTCTCTGGTTTAGGTGTTATTGGAAGAGATAGATATGGGGTTTTTCCACTCAGGGGAAAAATGCTTAATGTTCGTGAGGCATCTCATAAACAGGTAAAACATGTCATTTAAAGATTTGTTGAATGCGTACCTAATATATATGCAAGTATTTACTAATACAGCTTGTTTTAATTTTACATTTCTACACAGATTATGGAAAATGCAGAAATTAATAACATTATAAAAATAGTTGGACTACAATATAAGAAAAGTTATGAAGATCCAGAGTCTTTGAAAACATTAAGATATGGCAAAATTATGATTATGACTGATCAGGTCAGTTGAAATTCTAAAATTAAAAATCCATCATGCAATCCTTTCTTAGCCTATAGTCTTTCTATTGCTTGTCATTTACATTAACTTTCTGTATTATTCTTCAAACTTTATTTAATTTGCTGACATCTTTTTTGACAACCTGGGTACTTTATACTAATTGGTGACATTGATAGTATTTTTATTTATTAAAACAAATATAAACAAGTTTCCATTGACTTTATTTTTTGAAGTGATTGATTCTGGGTAGAAAAGATTTTCAGTCATTTTATCTTTTGAAGTGATTGATTCTGGATAGAAAAGATTTCCAGTCATTTTTAAAAAGCGTCTTCAATCTTTTCAAGATTTTTAATATTTATGTATTTATAGTTTTCTGCTATTATTTTTTCTGATATATTTTCAGTTATACACTGTATTTTTAGCATTCATATTATATATTTTGTTTTTTAAAAAAGAATTTTACATATGTTGCTTGAATCCTGGATCTATATAAAGAAAAAGTTGTATTTAAAGAACTGGTGGTGCAGTGATTAGAATGCAGTATTGCCAGCTAACTTTTCCAATTGTTGGCAGTTCGATCCTGACTGGCTCAAGGTTTACTCAGCCTTCCATACTTCCGAGATCATAAAATTAGGACCCAAATTGTTGGGGACAAATATACTGATTCTGTAAATGGCTTAAAGAGGGTTGTAAAGCATTATGAAGCAGTATATAAGTTGATAATTGCTATTAAAACTGTAACATTCATTCAATTCTACATGATTTGCAGAAGAAATATTTATTTATATTTCTAAACCTCCTATCTCCCTCAGAAAGATAGATATAGAAGTAATAGGATACTATATAAGCGTATTTATCTGAATATAGCCTAAGTAGCTTTCAAAGCACTTATCGATATATAAATCTTAATTGAATTATTTGAATAGTAAAAATAGAATCATTTGTAAAAGTTATCCCTTGTGGTAGAGTCATATTTTCTTTTTATTCAGGATTCATCCATATTTAGCCATCTTTACTTTTTTATTCAGGATCAAGATGGATCACATATAAAAGGTTTGCTAATCAATTTTATTCATCACAATTGGCCTTCTCTTCTGAAACATGGTTTCCTTGAAGAATTCATTACTCCAATTGTAAAGGTAATTAATATACCGGTAGTCAGTGTACATGCTATAATTAATAAATCCTGAGGTAAAATTTACGTCATTTAATATTTGAAATGAAGTATGAATATAATTCTTTCAATATTCAAGCATATTTCTTTATATATAAGAATGATTCTAGACTTAAGAAAAAAAATTCTTCAGCAAAAGTTGAATATAAAATATTTAGCATTTGTGTTTGTAGCTTTGATTGTATAACAGGCATAATCCTTTATTGCTCTGCTGAACTTAATATAAACTTTTTGCTTTTATTTCTTAGTATAATGCTAGCATTTGTTATATGAAATAATCTGTCAGAGAGTCATGGAAAGTTTTATTTGACACTATTTCCACCTTTTCAAGTATCCTAATTTAAGTATTCAATATCCAGTCCTTGAAAAGCTTGACATAAATATATTATTCATTCTAATAACAGGGCTTATATGCCCAAGCATGTGTACCTGTAAAATATTTTGAGCTGTATTTGGACTAACTTGTTATAAGTCAAGTGGTGTTATGCTGGCCCAAATCATACTTGAAATAACCATAGCAAGTATCATATGTAATTTTTTATAAAACACAGGAAAAATTATGAATTAAAATCTAACTGAAATTCTCTTTATTTTAAGGCAAGTAAAAATAAGCAGGAACTTTCCTTCTACAGTATTCCTGAATTTGATGAATGGAAAAAACATATGGAGAATCATAAAGCGTGGAAAATAAAATACTATAAAGGTTTGTACTGAGCTCCTTTTCTCCTTTTTCAAAAATATTTTTAATCCAAAATGCACTTTAAAATGAATTAATTAAAATTGAAATTTAGTTGATCTGTCATTTGCAATACTAATTGGATTAACATTTTTAAATCTTTATATAATCACTATTGGGTTAATATTAAACTGTTTTGGCTGTACTTTTTGGATGTTCTTGAGCAATTATTAAATTATTCAGTAATACATTGAGAAAAAAACTTTAGATTGAAATGTCAAGCTTTTTTTCCAATTGAATTAGGTTTAGGCACTAGCACTGCTAAAGAAGCAAAAGAATATTTTGCAGATATGGAAAGACATCGGATTTTATTTCGATATGCTGGTCCTGAAGATGATGCAGCCATTACATTGGTAAATATCTGCTGGATATCTTTTTTGCTAATTATAATTATTTAAATTATTGAAACCTGGCCTTAAACCTGGTATATTATTTTAGTGTAGATCATTTTAATTGAGAATTAAGTACCTTTCCTAATTTTGTAATACTTCTTGCTTTTTACCATGTACTATCTTACATGGTCTGAACACAATCTATATGCTGGATTGTATAAACTAATGTAGATATATATACAGTATATGCAGGGCTTTTTTCCTCATAGAACGCTCAGAACGGAGTTCCGGCACCTTTTTTGGATGGAACCTTGTAGGGTAGGCAAGGCGGGTTGTATGACATGTGTGAGTTCCGGCACCTTTTTCTTTTACAAAAAAAGCACTGAGTATATGTGATGTTAGAATTAAGTATTTCTGGCATTAATCATTGTATTTTGCAGTGACAAATACAATATCTGATTATGAAGCAATGATATCTAAATTTATGTGGCAAAAATCTGTAAGAAACCCTAATAAAAGAAAACTTTGATGAGAGCAATGTTCTAACCCTACAAAAATAAAATAAAATGCCTTAAGATTGATTCCTGCAGTCTACAAAATTTCATGGGATGAAAAAGTGTAGATGCACGTTGTCAGGTTTTTGAAATTTTAAAAATTAGGTGAAGGGAAAAATCTAAAAAAATCTAAAAACTAAATCTTAAAAGAGGAGTGCTTGGAATATGCCCAAAGTCAAAAATACAAAATTAAGCAAACTTTGTGCCGATCCTGAAACATGAAAGGTAACGTATAAATTCAGTATTTAATTTAAAAATTATTTATAAAATGAATGTACTATTATCCCAAAGATGCTTTTTCAAGATGCAATTGGACTTACCGGTACTTGTTTTTCTCTGAAGACATTTTACTTCTTATCCAGGAAGCTTCTTCAGCTCTGACTGGATGGGGTGGGAATGGAAAAATTTATACTCCTTGCCAACAGCAGGTCATTTGCATACTTTTAGAGAGTCATTTTGAATACAAATGACCAGCTGTCTGCAAGGAATATAAATCCTTCAATTCCCCACGATCCAGTCAGAGCTGAAGAAGCTTCTTGGATGAGAAGGAACATCTTCAAAGAAAAACAAGAAAGTCAAGTTGCCTCTTGAAAAAGCACTTTTGGGACAACAATGACCTGGATGACTGAGAAACTCCATAGACAATGTACCATTAGATATAAGAAAGGAATTTATTGGGGAAACACAGGAAAGCAAGGAATTGCAGAATCACAAAGAAAAATGTCCAAGTTACACCAAACAAACCAGCTTAGCTAAAGTCTTTGTTACTTCAAGGAGTAAGATCTTGGGTTTCAGCATATATTCAGGGTTCATTACCAAGAAGATGACAGCAGAGGGTTCATCCTGGCCTTCTGCTTCAATGTTCTCTTATCCTTGATCCTTTCTTTTTCATTTTCTTGCCTGAATACTTTCCCCCGTCTTTTAAAATGAGAATGAATGCCAGTCACTTAGAGTTTTTAAATTGTTGCTTTGTCCAGACAAGGAGAATGCTACATCTATGTTGTTTAGATTATAGTCAGCAAATTGGAATTTATCTAAAAACATTTAACTTCCTGATGAAATTTGGAAATGAAATGTAATTTTCATCAGTTGTATCTTTATATAAATGTACTATGTTGAAAAGATTTTCTTAGAAAAAGCTGAATCCTCTCAATATGGAGCTATTTGTGA
Organism: Vipera ursinii; assembly: GCF_947247035.1. NCBI lineage: Eukaryota > Metazoa > Chordata > Lepidosauria > Squamata > Viperidae > Vipera > Vipera ursinii. The sequence goes on from NC_139517.1 coordinate 82,865,736, forward strand.
GATGCTCTATTTGTCTTGTCATAAGAAGGATCAGGTAGTCTTTGAGTTATCACTTAATGGAGCCAGCCCATTAAATGAATTATTTTCCTTAATGATTGATTCCCTGTCCCTGCTGTCCTGAATACAGCCATTAAACAAATATGTAGGGTTTCTAAGTGGAGCATGGTGTGTCCCAGATAGGGAGATCCTTGGAAACCCAGTGCAGGTGGGGAGGAGGTATGGAACCTGGTGGGGTGGCAAAATAGACTCAGTGCCTGTGGGGAAATTGCTGGGCAGGATAGGGGTGGTGGTTGTGCTGCAGCATGTCTGCAGTCGGTTGTAAAAGCAAATCACTGTGGGGATGCTATAGCAGTCTTAACCTTGAAACTGGGTTATAGATACATTTTGGGAGGTCTGCCATAACTTTGAATGGTTGCTAAGTGACTGATCTTAAGTCAAGGACTACCGTATTTAAAATTTTGTTGATATAGTATGATGAAGGTCACTTGTGTTGGTCTTGTGAATACGAAGGGAACAAGAACTTTGTCTGTGATACTGGTTTCCAGATCTACTAAATCCTTTATCACGCTTGTTCTTGTTCATAAATTATCTCATTTTTAGATTTAAATATTTCAAATATAAATAAAGATTGGATTCTACTATAAAGGTTATTTCAATACTGATTTTTTTAAAATTTTAATTCCATTTATATCCTGCCCTTCTCCGAAGACTCAGGGCGGCTTACAAGCTTAGCAGTAGCCTTCATTCTATGTATATGCCTGCTTATTAGGGCTTTCACACACACCCCAAGCGGCATTATTACAAAGTCAGCTTAATTGCCCTCAACAATCTGATATAGTTAATTAGATAGATCGCTATGGATTTCAGCAGAAAAATGTTGCCATTCTAGTTTTATACCCTTAATTCTTTGTCAACATAAAGAAAGCAATATTTTTCCTGTGACTCAAGGTTTAAAAATGTTTTTTTAGAGGTATTTTGTTGCTTTTTCCTTTTTGTCCCTTTTCCTTTTTCCTTTTTCTATTTTTTATTTGGAAATAAAGGAAATAAAATGACCCTTTTTTCTTTTCTATCTACTTTATTTAGTAATAAAGATAAACTAAACATTAATAAGTTATATAAATTTAATTTAAATAATTGCTACATGTTTTAAGTGTACAGGTCATATACAAGATATTAAATTGCCTTCAAATTAGGACTTTTTTCTAAAATGTGCCATCCATTAGTTTCTGTTACATATTTTAGAATGTAGCATGGGATGGATGGACACAATATTTTTTGATAGTTATTCATTGTATAGCTTACAGTTATTAGCTGTTTCTAGTTTATGTCTTTGTTGGGCCTTGATTAAAACTTGATGTTTTATAGTGACCCCAATCTTTCTAGTCATGAGCAGTCTATGTTATATTTTTGTAGGCCTTCAGTAAGAAAAAAATTGATGACAGAAAAGAATGGTTGACAAATTTCATGGAAGATAGAAGACAACGTCGGTTGCATGGATTACCAGAGGTACTGTTGGAATTTTAAGGAGAAATAAATGATGTAATAATGAAATAATGATGTAATAAGTAATAACAACTGTTATTTATTTTAGCAATTTCTGTATGGGACCGCAACAAAGCATCTCACTTACAATGACTTTATCAACAAGGAGTTGATTCTCTTTTCCAACTCTGATAATGAGCGATCCATCCCATCACTTGTTGATGGTGAGTTCACTTTTATGATTTAAATATGTAATTATACTGCAACACAGAATACTATTATTTGCATTTTTTCTGGGTTTTTTCATTTTTAGTCTTCTATCTAGAAGAAGCTTAATTGCTTTAGAAATAGCAACAGCACTCTCTAAGTAGCTGACAACATCAGCATATTGCCCCCAGCAATTTGGGCCCTCATTTTACCAACTCTCATTTTACCGTCTTTTTTACAAATGAAGCTGTATTAAAGCTACCCTTATATTTGCTAATTTTATTATGACATATCAGGAAATCAAATGCATAAATTTACAATTCTTTATATTTATTAAATAATTTTTGTGTATTTTTTTTGTATAAATTTACTTAGATATTCTGATTAAATTGAGCCTTGGTGGAGCAGTGGGCTAATGCCTCCTTAAGTAACACCAGCTGCCTGCAATTAGTGCAGGTTCGCATCCCACCAGGCTCAAGGTTGACTCAGCCTTCCATCCTTCCGAGGTAGGTAAAATGAGGACCCAGATTGTTGGGGGCAATTAAGCTGACTTTGTAATAATGCCGCTTGGGGGTGTGTGTGAAAGCCCTAATAAGCAGGCATATACATAGTATGAAGGCTACTGCTAAGCTTGTAAGCCGCCCTGAGTCTTCGGAGAAGGGCGGGATATAAATGAAATTAAAATAAAAAAATAAAAATAAATAAATTGCAGTTTAATTATTTCCTCTTATATTAACATTACTTTGAAAAAGTACAATTTTGATTTTTTTTCCTTTTCTGTTTTAATTCAGGCTTTAAACCAGGGCAGCGTAAAGTTTTGTATACTTGCTTTAAGAGAAATGATAAACGTGAAGTTAAAGTTGCTCAGTTGGCTGGCTCTGTGGCAGAAATGTCTGCTTATCACCATGGAGAGGTGAGTATAGAAAGAAAAAAAATATCCATTTTACCTTGATTATTTTGGAAGAATAATTTTGCAGAGCGAGGTAGGCAGATTTGAAAAGTTAGAATTTTTTACTTCACCTGTGGTAACCTTAGGGACAAATAAAAAAAAAAGAAACTCCATTGAAATCCAAATTCCTGTTAGCCGTGTTCATTATCAACATAGTTATTTGTAATGATAATGTATAAAGTGAAAACTTGATAATAAATTATTTTCAAAATGGAGTGGGGCTATTTCTTTTTTTTTTAGACCTTGTCAGACTTGGAGCATTAAGTAATGCTCAGCAATTTATTCTATATTGACTCATAATGTTGGATTTTTCCATTTGTTAAGTAACATTACTTCAATATTTTTTTCTAGCAAGCTTTAATGATGACAATTGTAAACTTGGCTCAGAACTTTGTAGGAAGTAATAATGTCAGCTTGCTACAGCCTATTGGTCAGTTTGGTACTAGGCTTCATGGCGGCAAGGATGCTGCAAGTCCTCGTTACATCTTCACCATGTTGAGGTAAAGTTGAAAACAGAAATCTAAATAAGCTTTATTTGAAATAATAAAATCTTAGGAGGTATGTTATTATTATAGTGTACGATAACTAGAAAGAAATCCATAAATATTTCAGTTCCTTAGACCAGAACTGCAACATTTTGGTCAACTCAATGGCTATAGGAGAAAGCACTATGAAATTTATCCTTCGGAAGTTGCAAGGAACACAAAACGCATAACTTGCCAAAAAATCAAAATGAAGAACCCCACACCTTAATTTAATTTGTATTTTTTGTAAGAGAAAGGGAGAGAGTAAAAGGGGGAAAAAGAAAGTGTTTAAGAACAAGTATGAATAATAATATCACAGTCTTGTTTAAACAATATTATATATACCTATTCAATTGGGATCAAAGGATACTTCTTCATGCTACCTGATAATTTTGCATTAGGTGTCTGGAAGGTGTTTGGTAGTTAGGATAGTAATTGAGGTTTTCTAATCTCTGTTGAAAATTACTTTAATATTCTACTGCCTGAGGAAGGCTTCTCACTAGATGCATTACATAACGTTTAGAGTACCTGTAACATTCTAGTTCATTTGTAACTTTTACAGCAATTCAGTTTAACAATTTATTGAATTACAAACCAAAATAACTTCAAAATTTTATTTGTCTTTTTTTTAAAGCCCTTTAGCAAGACTACTTTTTCCTGCAGTAGATGACAATCTTCTTAAGTTCCTGTATGATGATAATCAGCGTGTGGAACCTGAATGGTATATTCCCATAATTCCTATGGTCTTAATAAATGGTGCTGAGGGCATCGGTACAGGATGGGCATGTAAGATTCCAAACTATGATACCAGGGAGATTGTGAACAATGTCAGACGAATGTTGGATGGATTGGATCCTCATCCCATGGTAATGCAACATTCATTGCAGACTAATGTAATGTAACTTTTTTCATAAAGAGGCTAAATATATTTATTTACAGAGGGACAAACTTATGTTTTGGGAATGAGTATACAAAAATATGGCTTATAGTGAGCAGAAGAGGCTAAGCAAACTATAGAATATTTTTATAGTCTGTGTGACATGCCAAGTAAGCCAGAAATCAGAAAGCAAGAATAAATAAAGGCTTTAAGCTTTTGTTAGGAGAGAAACAAATCTGGTTCACAATCGCACTAAAGAAATTGTGGAAAGAGAAGGAGAAGTAAAGCAGAAGAAATTGAGCAGCTAAAATCAGTGCAGTAAGATAATATTATCAAATGCTTCTTTGTTTGATTGACTAATTATGGTTAAAATCTTTTGTTGAGGACAGTTTGGCCTCAGTTTTTAATTATAATTATAAAACAATTTACTTCTATTCATGAAAGGATCATTTGCACAGAAATATTGCATATATTTAGAATTTTGTATTTCTGCTTAAGTTTTAATAAATATTCTCTCAAACTATGTACTTGGTATTTCGGGTACTCATACCATATCCTTCTCTTTCATTTTAACAAAATAATAATAATAATAATAATAATAATAAACAACTTTATTGCCACTTTGAATGTACACCAATCGGCATACATGAAAATAAAATTTCATTGCATACAGCTCTCAAAGGGCCACTATCTCCGTTATACACTCCTTGTTCGTGGCCAGCTTACGTTTCAGAACATCCATTTTAGTCTCTGGGGAGCGAACGATGACAAACAGGACAGATAGAAACAGAGCTCCATGTGGATTAGCTCTCAAATCAGCTTGTATTCCTGCACGACAATCTTGCCTCCTCTCCTTTTTCTGATCCTGTCTCTTCCACCTTTTCCTTAAAGGGGTCTCACTCCTTTTCACTCCTGGAGCACGCTGCCGCCTCCTCCAAAAGCTTCTCTCTCTTCCTCTGGGCCTGCTGACAGCCTCATCCAGTTCCTTCGCTCCATAAGCCCCGGGACCTCTCCTCCTCTGCCTCCTCTGGAAACAGCCCTGATTTGCAATAGAATCCGTCGCTGGGCCAGCAGTCAGATCTTGCGGCCGGCAGAACAATTTCAAACAGCACCAATGACTTTTAACGGTCTCACCAACAGTTCCGAAACAGCTAAAAACTTGCCAGCAAAGTTTGTTGGTGATATGTTAGCTTAAACGTTGTTCAAACACATTAAAACCTTCCCGATCATGTGGCCTATAACCCTTATATCCCTCCAAAAACTTTTCACCTTCGAGAGCCATTGCAGCCGCAGTCAATCCAGGCACCACCATCTTAGAACATTTGCCATTATGGAAATTATTAGGATTAAGCCCATATTTCCAATGCTTACTTTTTCCATCCCATGGAGGAAAACCCTTATCTCCAATCTTAGTCCTGCTTTCTGCAGGTGTGGTAGAATTTTTTGTCTATTCAGGCCTATCTAGGTAGAGGCTTTAAGAAAAAGATGCAGAGAAGGAAGGGAAGAAATAATGAAGGAAAAGAGAGGGATAAGAATATAAAAATAACTCTACAAAGCCCTGTAGAGCTGGGATTTGTTCTTTTGAAGAAAGAACCTTCAGCCACATATATGGCTTGGAAAAAGCAGCTGCATCAATCAGTACCAACAGAAGAAAAGCTGGCCGCCTTTTGTTTCGCCCAAGAAATGACTTGAGGAGAACTGTGGTTTTCGGCTCCCTCTCTTCCTTTTTTTTCCAAGCTAAGAAAAGTATGATACACATGCAGATAAATGATTCACTGGAAGCAGTGGTGTTGCTGTTTTTCCAACTGGAGAAGATCAGACTAGATATCTTATCCCTTCAAGATAGGAAAGGTCAGGAAATGAAATCATTAGGAGTCTTAGAATGTACTTTAATAATTTGACAGTTTCAAACCTGTCAAAACCTTTCCCTAGTTCAATTTACACCTTACACGCTCACATCATAATTAAGTTTCTTTGTCATGTTTTATATTTTCCCATAGTATAAATCTCTTCTCTGTAATGGCTTTACATTCTCATTCTATTACTCTTTTATTCAAACCAACATTCCATCCCAGATCTCTCTATTCAATTGAGAAGTAGCAGTGAAGGTGACCCTACTCTCTCTTCTTCTCACTGATAGTAACAGAGTAGCATGGCTGAACATACAGAACACATGTGACCAGATAAAATTGTACAATCAAGTGGGAAATCACACTCACAACAACAGAGGAGGTGATCTCACTAATTGAAAAGAACTACTGGACATGAAAGAACGATTTTATGCTATCCACTGTCAGCATGATGAATAGCGAGATTAGGAGCACTATCAGGGACGTTTTGTCTGATCAGAGAAGAAATTGCCACAGAGGTAGAACTAGCCTAGCTAGAGATAGAAGAATGGAGTGTCTTCACTGGGGGAGAACATAAGAGACTTAGAGAGAAAGAATCTGTCAGATGAAGATGAGGAGGGCCTCTTATTGATCCAGCATTTTTAGAGGTTATTCAGTATGGAGATGATTAAGAACCTTTGATTTACTAAGAAACATCTACAGTGAAACTATCAGCAATACTAAGAGAAATCTTCCTTGCCATTCCCAAGCCAAGCACAAGAAAGTCACTATTACAAAAGACACTTGTGTTGAAATAATAAAAAAAGAACACTCAACCAAAAACACAGTCTACCCCAGCGGCTCCCAATTTTTCCTATAACCTGCACCTTTAGAACCCCTCTGATTCTTGTAGCCCTTACAAAAGTTCAAAATAACGGCAACGAATTATGCATATACATTATAATTTTGAAAACCCAAATTTTCGCACCCACTGCAATATTGTCTTGCACCCCCAGTTGGGATCCCGTGGTCTACCCAGTCTACCTGTTCAGCAAGCTGTGGAGGAATAACTCTTATTTTACTGCAATATATCTAATACTTTTGCCACATACCAATATTTAGCTCTTGATAAATTAAGTGAACAAGTGTAATATTTTGACCTGTTTGTTTAATTGGGTTCTCTTTATCTAGTTTCAGGACTTTTTTTAGGGAACAGAGCACTTTGTAGGTCATATTTATGCAGAAATAATGAAAAATCAATCTTTTAAACATCCTTGTATATACTCTGATTCATACTTACTTTTCTCCTTTTTCTGTGGTTATAAACTAGCTTGCTATTTCTGTACAAATGTTATTTTAGTCTTAAATATTGATTTGATATTAGATGAATGTTTTCGTTATCTATAATTATAAAAACTATATGATGATTTTTAAGTTGTGTATAATTAATGTCTATTTTTAATGTTGTAGCTTCCAAACTATAAAAACTTTAAAGGAGCAATCCAAGAACTTGGTCAGAATCAGTATGTAGTGAGTGGAGAAATATTTGTGGTTGATAGAAACACAGTAGAAATTACAGAACTTCCAGTTCGAACATGGACTCAGGTAAATATTTTTGATGCAATTTTATGTTTAAAATATGTCTATTATTTTCTTTACATTTTCTTTTCATTTTTAATGTCTTTACAGGTTTATAAAGAACAAGTATTAGAACCAATGTTGAATGGGACTGAAAAAACACCAGCATTAATTTCTGATTACAAAGAATATCACACTGATACAACTGTGAAATTTGTTGTAAAAATGACAGAAGAAAAGCTTGCTCAAGCAGAGACTGCTGGACTCCACAAAGTCTTTAAGCTTCAAACAAGTTTAACTTGTAATTCTATGGTAACTTTCCTCTATATTTGATCTCCAGACGAGTAGCTGTTTACCATTTTTCAGTGTTACACTAGTAGTAATATATTCTGTATAACACATGATTAATGTGTCTCTTCATATATTTTATATATATTTCATATATTACAAAAAGTAATATTCTCTCTTTGCTCATTTAACCATGGCAATTGAGATCAGGAACTCTGTTGCTAAGTGATATGGTCATAAGGTTTGACATTATGTGACTGTGCCAATTTAGGGCACAGTTCCAGCATCTCAGCTGCAATCGTTAGATGAACCCCATGTCATATAATTGCCATGTGCTGCCTTTCTTTTGAGTTCTCCATTGGCTTTGTTGCCTAGTGCCTGAATCACAGGACACTATAACAGCTGCAACTTTCAGAACTCTTTGTAAGTATTCCTCATTCAGTGCTATCATAACTTTGAATAGTCACTGAACAAGTGGATTTCAAATAAGAACTACCTTTATAATTATTATTATGATTAGCAGCCAATTATTTATAAGATACATCCAAACATTTTCAGGAAGCAAAATATTTGTTGTCCAGTGTAATTTATAGATTTTAATAGATTCACGTGGTCCTAAAATACTTAAATAAAAATAGCTTAGGAATTGTTCTATTCTTCAAAAGTAGCCCTGTACAAAAGGTGTTGCATAAATATAATGTAATGTAAATATAATATAACCAAGACAGGAATAATTGTTGAGAGATTATTGACCAAAAATGCAGCTTATGCATTGAACGTAATACACTCCTAATCATCTCCAACTTTTAAAGATAAAGTGGCATCCTAGGATAAGAGAGTCCAGTTCTTTTCAGAAGAGATTGAATTACGGTCCCCAGTCCATTCCTTCCACTAATTAGGAATCCCTTTAATTTGTCTGGCTTCATTCCTATTTTTCCCGTCTACCGGGTCATCCATTCCCTGGTAATTCTTCATTTAAAATAATGTTGGGAATGCCTTTTCAATATATTTTAAAATAAAACCTTGTGCCTGGCCTATAATTATTTATGAATTTTAAGATATTAATCAGCATTTAAATGAGCTTAAAATTCAAAACTGGCAATATTATTTATCATCTGATTTCTAAAACAGTGATTAAATAAGTATTATTTTATATATATGTAGGTTTACAGAAATACATGGTTTAATGTATTCAGAAGGAAGCTATACAATATTTTGTTTAGCAAGGGTTGCAACCAACTAATATGCTTAGAATTGTAACTTTAATTTCATTAAAGTTAATAATGAATAATGTTGTTAAAGATGCAATGATTCCTCATTGTAATAGGCTTTATTAAACACCTTTAAATTCTTATATGAGGTATGCAGAATAGGCTATCAATTTATGGGCAAAATAAAATAACTTCCAAAAAGTTTTGCCTAGCCACCATTTCTATTTTCCTCACTGTTTTGTTGGGAGGTGTAAAATCAACTTCTTCCTACTTCAGAAACAATAATTTAATTATTAATAATTTTAAATTTTAATTTCAAATAAGTCTTTTAGACATAATCATAGGTGGCAAATCAATGGCAAAGATATTGAACAAGTATAAGTCTTCAGATATTTTGGGATTGTTTTTCATGGAGCCAACAAATTTAGTCCCTAAATGAGAAAATCTGAAGTGAAGCTGTTCTATTAAATTTTTTTCATATACCTGGTGGACTAAAGTATTTGAAAGCAAAATAATATGGCAGCTGTATTATGACTTCCAAAATGTGCATAGCAGAACATAGAATATTAGATGCTGTACAATGAAGCTTCCTAAGTAACCCGGTTTTGGTTCTTCGTTGTGTTCTGTTCCTTGTGGTCTGCCTTCTTTGACTCTTCAAGACCAATTTCAGATTTTTTTGCATAAATTGCTTTGTGCCACTTTATGTTATTGTGGATTCCACCCTGCTGTATTGATTCCAGTTGGATTTGATGAAGCCAAAGCAGCTTTCAAGCAATGTGCCAGAGATATTAGCTCCGCAAAATAAACTTAACTAAGCTGCACCATATATTCAGTGAACCCACAGAAAAGTTTTCTGCATATTACTTCTACAGTATTGTTCCCAAAACATCAAAATAACTTTTACTCTTGTTCACTATAATGTTTTCCGCTCTGCTGTCTTGGACAAATGGTTATATTAAAGTAGCTCAGCCCTTGTGTGAGGGGGGAAATTGAAGCTATGGATCATATTTCCTCATGTATAACACAATATCTGGGCAGGACAAACTAATTACTCTTGCTAGCTAACCAGATGGCAAGGTATTCTAGACAATGAAGTCTGATTCTCTGTCTGGATTATGATTAAAAATGTTTACAACAAGTCTTCCAAGTGAGGTTAATCTAAGTCTTACTAGGCTTTCATAATTCAGCATATTTTCTCTTCCTTCTACCTCCTTCCTTGTTCTTTCTTTCCCTCTCCCACTTTTTTCCCCTCTTGTGCTTTTAAATATACACATAGTACTTCATGTTTTCTTTTGCAACTTCTTTATTAAAATTGGTTGGAATATAATGGCCATAATCCCAACAAACCCTAGCAGGGCTACAGCAAATATTAAAATTAATGTAATTTAGCATAGCTTTGCATTCTCATAGTGTTCTTTTTAAATTCCAGTATTACTTATATATTTTTTTATTTGGCCTAGTTACTTATAACATTAAATTAGTTATTATAAAATTAATTGTAATTTTATTGGGTTCTTTTGCATTTTAATATCTGTACTCTAATTTTATCTTTATCTTATTCTATCACTGTAACATTTTATTTTTATTTTTATTTTTGCATAATTGTTATTTTATTAGTTCTATGTTTGTCTATGGCTGAAATAAAATTTATTAAACTTCTGCCCAAGTTGTGTAAAAACGTTACTGAGAGATGGATAGTTACTAGGTTTTTGCACTACTGGTTAGTTTTGCTTCCTATCACCATTCATTCAATGTTATGACACCACTGAATGAATGGTGGTTACAATTGGTCTTCAGAATTCCAGCCCTCCTAGCATCTATATAGCCATATGATTGTGATTTGGCCACTTAGCAACAATTTTCACTTATGAGTAGTTGCAGCATTCTGCAATAATGCAATTACCACTTGCAACCTTCCTTGTCAGTTCCTCCAGAAAGTCAGTGTTAAAGCCAATAGAGAGAGTAGCCAGTCACTATTGTCTTCCTGACCTGCACATTCTTCCCTGGCCCTTTGCGCTCATTCAGCCTAGTAGCTTCTTTAACTTTAATATTTGACACTTTGGGGAAAAAACAAAATGAAAAAACTTAAGATATAGTTAACAGAGATTAATGCATTCTCATTAATTTCCCCAAAAAACCCAGTCAGTTTCAGGTAAATCAAGTAAAATCTGATTTTTGAATTTAAAGCTGATAAATTTATAGACACTAGTTTTCTATAATAATTATACTTTTTGTCTAGAACTAATAGCTTTTATTTAACATTTTAGAGTAGTGGAAATAGTTTTTAATCAGATTTTTTTAACATTTCTGCAGGTACTATTTGATCATATGGGATGTCTGAAGAAATATGAAACTGTGCAAGATATCTTAAAAGAATTCTTTGACTTACGTTTAAATTATTATGGTTTGCGTAAGGAGTGGCTTGTAGGAATGTTAGGGGCAGAATCTATAAAGCTTAACAATCAAGCTCGCTTTATTTTAGAGAAAATTCAAGGGAAAATTGCCATAGGTAAGAATAATATAGAATTAAAGGATATTGTGAAATTTATAACTTTCTTTTGAATTGATCTCTTTGGTGCATACATATTTTTCATTACAATCTCTTTTCCCCCCTAGAGAACAAATCAAAGAAAGATCTGATTCAGATGTTAGTCCAGAGAGGTTATGAATCTGACCCTGTCAAAGCCTGGAAAGAAGCGCAAGAAAAAGTAAGTCATGCTTCTCCATTGGTCTCTTTCATTTACTTTGTTGAGAAAATCACAGTCAAATTCATGCATTTCCACAGGATAAACATATAGATCTCTTCAGTAGAGTTTAAAGAAGAAGTTTAAGCCTAGGCAAATTGATTGGTTGCAAGAAGTACTATAATTGTATTGAACTGAAGATCCTTTTTAGAATTCCGTACAGTGAATGAAAATCAGGGCCAGCCTATCCTTTTCTGCTACTGTATAATTCATTAATAAATATTATATTGACATGTATGAAGAAAAACAGGCAAGAAAGAAAGCAAAGTGTTGGAATGATGTCAGTATATACTGATTTTGACTTTTTTAGATTACTGTCTTTTCACAGTATATAATTTTTTTTAAAAAATGTCCTTTTTGGATAGAATTCAGTCCAGGTCACACTGTATTTTTAACAATTGTATAGATGTTATTAGACTATGATATTCTAGTTTTGTCTTGCATGGGTATGGCAGTCTTCAGAATAATTTATTAAAATCTATTGTATCTATTAATAATGTCTGTGCATAAACAAGCCTGTTATTTATATTGTAATAAATTTTGCTTTTCTCTGAAGATCTGTCTACCTGCCAGTATTTTTGAAAATTTGAATTTGAGCATTGTATTTACTATTTTAAAAAAGTGATTAATTTTTTGATAATCTACCTAATATGTTAATCATTATTTTTCACTTTAATTTAAAATTTTATTATGTTTCCCAAGTCATTTATATGTGTGCAGTATTATAATTAATTAATTTTATCTTTAAATAGGCTGCAGAAGAGGAAGAAATGCAGAATCTGAATGATGATAGTTCATCTTCTTCAGGATCTACTTCAGGTCCAGATTTCAATTACATCTTAAATATGTCTTTATGGTGTCTTACTAAAGAGAAAGTTGAAGAAATCATTAAGCAGCGAGATACAAAAGTAGGTATTTTCTGAGTTTTGAAGATGAAGGTTCTTCCTAATGTGCTATTGAGAATATTGTTTTATGTTGAAAAAAAATGCAAAATTGCATTTTATACATGTTAATTTTAAAATTAAATTTATTTCTCAAAATGTATAATTTAATAGCATTATTATATTGTTAATGAACAACTATTGAGTAACAACATGTACATGATTTGCTGTTTACTTTTCTTGATGATATAGTAGATCAAAGCTCAACTTTACATTGGTTCATAATTTTTGTGTGCAATCCATTGCCACAAAACATGGTGATAGCCACTAATCTGAATGGCTATAAAAGGTGACTGGGATAAATTTACCCAGGATAGTGTGTCAAAACCTATTTGCTTTGAAATCTTCATCTTACCTCCCAATTGAGAGAACCTTGCCTCCAAATATCAATTGTAGGCAACATTAGAAGGAGTTCTCACTACTTCAGAACTCTGACCAGTGTCAGCAACAAAATGTTGAACTAAGATGGACTTTAGACTTATTCAGCAAAGTTATATTTAAGTTCTTATATTTGCTTACCTTAAATGTTCAAAGCATGTCTCTAATATAAATTGTTTTGCTCTTCTTTTATGTCTCGTAGGGAAAGGAACTCAGTGATCTCAAGAGAAAATCTTCTTCTGACCTTTGGAAAGAAGATTTAGCAGCTTTTGTAGAAGAACTTGATGTATGCTCACCTATATTAAAATCCTTGCATATTGTCAAAGTTTATATTAGGCTATTATTGGTAGCAGTTGATTATCTTAAAATAATTAAGCTCATTATAAGGGAATGGAATTTGTGTAAATTCATTTTTGAATTGTTTTTGAAATCTATATTTGTTGCAAATTTTGCAGTGAGGAAACAATAGAATCTGTGGGACTTGGAATGTATTTAAACAGCTCTAGGTTTAGAGCTCCTCACTTGTTCCTAGATATTTCTATATATTTGACTTCTTACTTTGCAACTTGATAGTCTAATAACATTTCTTTATATGTACCACTAATGAACTTATTGTCTGAGTTTCAAAGCGAATATTTATTTGGTAAGGAATGTGATGTAATTGTTTAAACAGTTTTTTTTCTCTTCCCATTAGAGTAGAGAAAATAATATAACCTTTTGCAAAATAGAATTTAGAAAATTTCTACTGGGTTTTTTAAAAACCTGCATTGATTCTTATAAATTTAATTCAGGATTAATTTTATACCAGTGATTTTACATTAGAATTAATGTTAGCACTCTTAAAATGTGAATTGTATTAATTTAATTGCTATTTTGGTTAATTTAAATCTAGTAAGCTATTGGAATGCATTGAAGTGTTTTACCTATTGTTTCTGATCCAGTATTTCATTGGAAATTATTTGTTATCATAACAGTCTTTTGTTTTCTATTTTAAGTTAAGTATTTGCTTATACAATTATTAATAGGCAAAATAAGTCTGGCATGCCCCCCAATTAGTATGAATAACATACCGTATATACTTGAGTATAAGCCGACTCGAGTATAAGCCGAGACCCCTAATTTTACCCCAAAAAACTGGAAAAAGTTATTGACTCGAGTATAAGCCGAGTATAAGTATAAGCTTGGCCCCTTCTTAGCAACATATCTATATTCTGTGCCACGACGAGCTGCTCGTTGACTCCGCCAGCGGCTGTTTCTTGCCGCCTCTCAGCTGATGGAGCTGCGCAACCACCGGCAGCCGTCTCCAGCCTTCTCCCAGCCATCCCTGCCGGCACGTGTGCTCTGTGGCCGTTCATGGCCCCCCGTTCGCCCCCGACCGTGGGTGCAGCCGCGGGTCCGGCATTCGCCCGCCGACCAGCTGATGGGCGCGGGCGTGGCCGGGCTGTCCCCAGAGCCAGGCGGGTTCCACCGGCGTTGGCCCGCTGAACAGCTGATGGGCGCGGGCGTGGCCGGGCTGTCTCTGGAGCCGGGCAGGTTCCACCGGCATTGGGTGTTCGCCCGCCAAACAGCTGACGGGCGCGGGCGTGGCCGGGCTGTCCCCAGAGGTGGGCGGGATCCACCGGCATTGGGTGTTCGCCCGCCGAACAGCTGACGGGCGCGGGCGTGGCCGGGCTGTCCCCAGAGCCGGGCGGGATCCACCGGCGTTGGGTGTTCGCCCGCCGAACAGCTGACGGGCGCGGGTGTGGCCGGGCTGTCCCCAGAGCCGGGCGGGATCCACCGGCGTTGGGTGTTCGCCCGCCGAACAGCTGACGGGCGCGGGCGTGGCCAGGCTGTCCCCAGAGCCGGGCGGGATCCACCGGCGTTGGGTGTTCGCTCGCCGAACAGCTGACGGGCGCGGGCATGGCCGGGCTGTCCCCAGAGCCGGGCGGGATCCACCGGCATTGGGTGTTCGCCCACCGAACAGCTGACGGGCGTGGGCGTGGCCGGGCTGTCCCCAGAGGTGGGCGGGATCCACCGGCATTGGGTGTTCGCCCGCCCAACGCTGGTGGAACCCGCCCGGCTCTGGGGACAGCCCGGCCACGCCCGCACCCGTCAGCTGTTCGGCGGGCGAACACCCAATGCCGGTGGATCCCGCCCACCTCTGGGGACAGCCCGCCCACGCCCGCACCCGTCAGCTGTTCGGCGGGCGAACGCTGAACGCTGGTGGAACCCGCCCGGCTCCGGAGACAGCCCGGCCATGCCCGCGCCCATCAGCTGTTTGGCGGGCAAACGCCGGCGGCCGCACCAACTGCTGAGGCAGCCGTGGGTAGCTCAGCCGGTGGAACCCGCCCGGCTCCGGAGACAGCCCGGCCACGCCCGCACCCATCAGCTGTTCGGCGGGCGAACGCTGAACGCCGGTGGAAGGCGCCCGGCTCTGGGGACAGCCCGGCCATGCCTGCACCCATCAGCTGTTTGGCGGGCAAACGCCGGCGGCCGCGCCAACTGCTGAGGCAGCCGTGGGAAGCCCAGCCGGTGGAACCCGCCCGGCTCTGGAGACAGCCCGGCCACGCCCGCGCCCATCAGCTGTTCGGCGGGCGAACACCCAACGCCGGTGGAACCCGCCCGGCTCTGGGGACAGCCCAGCCACGCCCGCGCCCATCAGCTGTTCGGCGGGCGAACACCCAACGCCGGTGGAACCCGCCCGGCTCTGGGGACAGCCCAGCCACGCCTGCGCCCATCAGCTGTTCGGCGGGCGAACGCCGAACGCCGGTGGAAGGCGCCCGGCTCTGGGGACAGCCCGGCCACGCCCGCGCCCATCAGCTGTTTGGCGGGCAAACGCCGGCGGCCGCGCCAACTGCTGAGGCAGCCGTGGGAAGCCCAGCCGGTGGAACTCGCCCGGCTCCGGGGACAGCCCGGCCACGCCCACACCCATCATCTGTTCGGCGGGCCAACGCCGAACGCCGGTGGAAAGCGCCCGGCTCCGGAGACAGCCCGGCCAAGCCCGCGCCCATCAGCTGTTCGGCGGGCGAATGCCGGACCCGCGGCCCGTGTGGAGCCCAGCCCTCCCTTCTCTCAGCAGCCTGTTCCGAACGAAGGGACAGTTCTTTTTTTTTGTTGACTGGAGTATAAGCCGAAGTGGAGTTTTCAGCCCAAAAAAGTGGGCTGAAAAATTCGGCTTATACTCAAGTATATACGGTACTAATTCAGAGTTTTAGCTTAATAATTAATAGGAGTTGAAAAATTAAAATCAACTTTTAATTTTTTTCTCGCTAGAAATTTAATGGAATCCATTGTTTATATCAGCAGTTTGATATTCCTAAGAATTTAGTATGCAAAGTTTATATCCTGGAACATGGAATATAAACTTTTTTACAGAAAATAATCAATCTTTGGTTCTGTCATTCTGATGAATTTTCCTTATGTGTTAAAAGTTATTTGAATCAAAGTTTTAACATTAAATTGTTAAATTTATTTCAAAATTTCAATTCATCAATGCTATTTTTCAGAATAGCACTGAAAGAATACTGCTATGTTATATTTAAAGATACTCTCATAATTACATGAACTATAAAAATATGTGTAATATATTAATATATTACATTAGTACAGAATATATAGGATATATGTTTAGGTTTTACACAGTGTAGAAACTGTTTCTAATAATAATAATAATAAAGTAGGAAGAGACCTTGAAGATCATCTAGTCAACCCCCTGCTCAGGCAGGAAACCCTATACCATTTCAGACAAATGGCTGTCCAGTCTCTTCTTAAAAACTTCCAGTGTTGGAGCATTCACAGCTTCTGGAGGCAGGTTGTTCCACTGATTAATTGTTCTAACTGTCAGTAAATTTCTCCTTAGTTGTAGGTTGCTTCTCTCTTTGGTTAGTTTCCATCCATTGCTTTTTGTCCTGCCTTTAGGTGCTTTGTATAATAGCTTGACTTCCTCTTCTTTGTGGCAACCCCTGAGATATTGGAACAATGCTATCATGCCACCCCTAGTCCTTCTCTTCATTAAACTAGACATACCCAATTCCAGCAACTGTTCCTTATATGTTTTAGCCTTCAGTCCCCTAATCATCTTTGTTGCTCTTCTTTGTACTCTTTCTAGAGTCTCAACATCTTTTTTACATCATGGTGACCAAAACTGGATGCAGTATTCCAAGTGTGGCCTTACCAAGGCATTGTAAAGTGGTATTAACACTTCACGTGATATTGATTCTATCCCTCTGATAATGCGGCCTAGCAGTGTGTTGGCTTTTTTGGCAACTGCAGCACACTGCTGGCTTATATTTAAGTGATTGTCCACTAGGACTCCAAAATCCCTCTCATAGTTCCTACTATTTAGCAAGGTACCATCTATACTATACCTGTGAATTTGGTTTTCCTTGCCTAAATGTAGAACCTTACTTTTTTCACCATTGAATTTCATTTTGTTAGATAACACTCAATGTTCAAGTCTGTCAAGATCCTCCTGTATCTTAAGCATATCTTCTGGAGTATTGGCTATTTCTGCCAGCTTGATGTTGTCTGCAAATTTGATGAGTTCTTCATCTATCCCCTCATCCAAGTCAATGATGAAGATGTTGAAGAGCACTGGGCCCAGAACAGAGCCCTTGGCCACTCCACTACACACTTCCTTCCATGTAGATGCAGTTCCATTGAGGACCACACGCTGAGTACGGCCAGTCAGCCAGCTATGAATCTATCTGGTGGTGATGCCCAAGTAGTAGGTTGTGGTCTACTTTATCAAATGCCTTACTAGAGTCCAAATAAATTATACCCACAGCATTCCTCTGGTCCATTAATTTTGTCACTCGGTCAAAGAATGAAATAAGATTTGTCTGGCATGATCTGTTTTTGACAAACCTATATTGACCTTTGGTAATGACTTTGTTTGCCTCTAGGTGTTTGCTGATTATCGTTTCCAGAATCTTCATAGGTATTGAGGTCAGGCTGATAAGTCTGTGGTTTCCTGAATCCATTTTTTTCCTTTTTTGAAGATGGAAACTACATCAGCTCTTTTCCAGTCCTCTGGTAGTTCCCCAGTGCTCCAGGATCTTTGAAAGATATAGTTCATTGGTTCTGAGAGCTCATGTGCCAATTCCTTCCAAACCTTGGAGTGTAATCCATCTGGTCCTGGTTATTTGAACTCTTCTAAGGTGGAAAGGTGCTCGCTTATCATTTTCTTGCCTGTCTTAACTTGTGTTTCTAATCTGTTTTTTACAGTACTGTTTTTGATAGGTTGGACTTTTTCCCCCCTTTGTGTAAAGACGAATGCAAAAAATGAGTTAAATAGTTCTGCTTTCTCCCTCTTGCTTGTCTCCTTCTTGCCACTTTCTCCTACTAATGGACCAATCATTTCCTTAACTTTTTTCTTGTTTTTTTACATATTTGAAAGGAGTTTTTTGTTATTTTTGACTTTTGTCGCAAGCCTTAGTTCATTTTGAGCCTTAGCTTTCCTCACTTCATCTTTGCAGGCTCAGGCTATTTGCTGAGATTCTGCCTTAGTTATATGCCCTTCTTTTCACTTTTTATACTTGTCCTTTTTGTCTTTCAGTTTATCAGAGTGGTCTTTATGCAGCCATGCTGGTTTCTTTTGAGAGTTGTTATTTTTCTTCTTCGTTGGTATAGTGCTAGTCTGGGCTTTTATAATCTCACTTTTCAAAATTTCCCAAGCTTCTTGAGTTGTTTTTCCCCTGAGGATTCTCATCCATTGAATCCTTCCCAAGCTGTCACTAAGCTTATTGAAATTAGCTCTCTTAAAGTCCAAGACTCTAGTTTGACTGTGTTCTATTGCTTGTGCTTGCATAATGTTGAATTCTAATATTGCATGATCACTCCCCCACTCCCAAGGTTCCTGTGGCTTCAACACCTTCTATCATTTCATCTCTGTTAGTGAGAATTAGTCCAATATGGCTGATCCCCTTGTTCCCTTCTCTACTTTTTGGCAAACAAGGTTATCTGCTAGGTTTGTCAGGAATCTGTTTGATCTTCCACTTGGTGCAGAGTTTGTCTCCCAGTTGATGTCAGGATAATTAAAGTCCCCCATTACCATTGTGATTTGCCTCCTACATACCTTAGTTAGCTGACTAGCAAAAAGTTCATCTATTTCCTCTGTTTGTTGGGTGGCCTATAGTATACACCTTTGGCAATATCATTGTTCCCCCTTTAATATTGATCCAAATGCATTCAAGACAGTTTTCATCATTGTTGTGCTCTATTTCTGTAGAGATGTAGTTATTTCTTAAATATAGAGAAACTCTACCTCCTCTTTTATTTAGTCTGTTTATTTTAAATAATTTAAATACCTCTAGCTGTGTGTTCCATTTGTGCGTTTCATCCCACCAAATTTCCGTAATGGCAGCAATATCATATCTGCCCTCATTTATCTAAATTCACCTTGTTTATTGCTCATACTCTGTGCGTTGGTGTATAGACATTTGAGTCCTTTATGATTGACCCTGTGTTTACTTTCTACATAACCTGTGTGGTGCCTGAGTTCCCCTATTTTCTTACCAACTATTTGATTAGTGCACTTGGTGTGGCACTCGCTATTAAAAGCTTGATTGTGCTTGATAGCTAGGTTGATATTTTTGTCCACACACACCTCTATGTTACATGCACTGATAGCCCCATACATTTTTGGATTGCTGGAGACAGGAATGTTATGTATCAATTAACTCACTGTCCCCATTGTTCAGTTTAAATAATTCTCCAGAAAATCTGTGAATTTATTGCCAAGTAACTCAGTCCCTTTCTTTGATGGATGCAAGTTGTCTCTTTTGTACACTTTTTTATTGGACCAACTGGAGACCAATAGAGCCTTCCCCTTTACACCACTCCTTCAGCCACATATTGAATTCTGCTATACGCTGGCATGTTTCATATCTATCTAATTTATATCTAATTTTTATTTTCATGCTTATTTTAGAAAGTAGAAGCTCAGGAAAGAGAGGATGTACTGGCAGGAATGACTGGCAAACCCATAAAAGGCAAAGTTGGTAAACCCAAGATGAAAAAACTTCACTTAGAAGAGACCATGCCTTCACCTTTTGGTAGGAGAATAGTTCCACAGATTACATCAGCTATGAAAGCTGATGCCAGTAAGAAATTGCTAAAAAAAAAGAAGGTAAATAAATCTTTTAAAATATATTTTGGTTAGCATATTTTAGTTTTTCCCCGGAAAAAAATAATATCTTTTTCATTGGAAGCAGTTTATTTATTTATTTTATTTATTTTAATTGCATTTATATCCCGCCCTTCTCCGAAGACTCAGGGCGGCTTACAAGCTTAGCAGTAGCCTTCATTCTATGTATATGCCTGCTTATTAGGGCTTTCACACACACCCCAAGCGGCATTGTTACAAAGTTAGCTTAATTGTCCCCAACAATCTGGGTCCTCATTTTACCTACCTCGGAAGGATGGAAGGCTGAGTCAACCTTGAGCCTGGTGGGACTCGAACCTGTACTAATTGCAGGCAGCTGGTGTTACTTAAGGAGGCATTAGCCCACTTCTCCACCAAGGAGCAGTGAAAACTAATTAAAAACTAATGACCAAATACAAAATTGCAAATATTTCGTTTAAAAATCTATACAGTAAAACCATATGGCAATGTGATTAAAAGCATTAAAAAGGAAAAGGGGAGGACAACATTCGAACATGATTATCCAGCTTGTTGGCACCAAATAAAGGGTCGTTCTAGACTACTTAAATATTTTTGGATTTTCTTTGGAATAGCAGAATTTAAAGTTCTTTAATAGTAACCTAACCAAAAGGTAATTAGAACATAGGATTTTCTTTCTGTAGTACTATCTTTCTGTAGTACCAGGCTCAAGGTTGACTCAACCTTCCATCCTTTCGAGGTAGGTAAAATGAGGACCCAGATTGTTGGGGGCAATTAAGTTGACTTTGTAATAATGCCGCTTGGGGGGGGCGAAAGCCCTAATAAGCAGGCATATACATAGAATGAAGGCTACTGCTAAGCTTGTAAGCCGCCCTGAGTCTTCGGAGAAGGGCGGGATATAAATGGAATTAAAATAAATAAATAAATAAATAAATCCAAATATAGAATGCACTTCCTGGAAATTGAATGTTATTCTTGTCTCTTTAATTTTTACAAAGGTTAAAATGCAAATTTTAAATTTTAATTTATGAATCTTTTAGTATTGATTTTATTTTTAATGTATGTGTTTTTAATATAGTTTAATTCTATTTTTGGATTTAATTTATTGCTGGTTGCCTTATATATCTTTGTGAAATGGAAAGGCAATATATGTATGTAATTTCAAATTCCAAGTTGGAAATGGAATTTGAAAGAATGAGATTTATCTCCAAAGCTATACACTGAGCATATTTGTCAGTTTGCATCATTCTCCCAACCATGAGGTTAGCTTCACTTGTTTTCTTTTTAATTTTAGGGGGACCTTGATACTTCAGCAATAAAGTTAGAATTTGATGAAGAATTTGGTGGTACATCAATAGAAGGTACTGGAGAAGACTTGCTTAATACTTCTGTTCCAGTGATTAAGACACCTAAGCCCAAGAGAGAAAAGAAAGAGCCTGGTGAGTAATAGTGTGACAGAAGGTCTGTGCTCCTAGACCATTATTCAAGCTTAAACATTACAAAGATGTACCACCAATATAGTGTATTTGTAGTATTGAAACAATCTTTGCCTCAGATAACATGCACTGTGACTTTTTTTAAAAAAAGTAGGCTAAAACATTTGGATCTACTGATAAAAATAAAATAAATATCTTATTATTGAAAAAGTAAATATTTAGATAGCCATACCTTTTCCATTGCCACATCTGTAGAAGATGAAATTAAGAAGTATTTATTTATTCGTTTGTATTATTTCCAATTTGTCCAACTATTGAGGAATCAAGGACAAGGCAACATAATGAGATAGTAGAGTCACCACCACTGTGATGAACATACAGTGAGGATAGTCCTGTAATACAGCAGTTCCCAACCTTTCTGACTCTGGGATTGGCAGAGGTGGTGGTGGGGGAAAGGGTTTGTTATTTTGCACACATGTCTGCCACTTGTGCAAACTTACCCACTGCTTGCATGGCCTGGTTCCCGACAGACTGCAGACTAAGAAGGCAGTAGCTTGTTCAATATGGAGAAAAAAGGGAAACATCAGTGCAACTGGATTCATCTTGTGACTAGTAATATATTACTGGATAAAAACATAATGAGATTGAATAAGTTATACCAGAGGTTAGACTGTCATGTTCAGAAGCCAGTATTGCTTCAATTGACAAAAAATTTGGTCATGATCCTGAGTCCAAATAAAACAAACATTTGTTAAAGAAGAGACTATAATAATTAGTACCAATAAAGGGAAATGTTTGTAGCTTGGGGTTGAAATGAAGGGTCTTTGACATTCTCTTTGGTGCTCTATGTAGCACTGATAATGTTACCTAATTTGGATAAGGAAAGGTCTGCAAGAAAACAATCAAACTTAGAGAGCATCAAAGACCCCTTATAATAATTGAACTTGAAAATCAAAGTTGATTCTTCAGAAATGATAAAAATCCCATCATATGAAGAACAGAATGCAATTATTTTTCATTGGCATTGGGATCAACTGGTGTCAGATAAAACTGGTGATGACAGCAGAGAGGGTGGGCATTGCATGGTGGGTTCCACCTACAATCCCTGCTGAGTAGCCAAGCAGAAGATCAAGTAGTACTACTTAACATATTCTCTGGAGGGGATCATTTTACCAACAGATCAAAGCTGTTGAATAAATAACTAAGTCTTGCATTTCTCTGCTATTATATTAAGCTAAATTGCCATAATTTGAACATAGTGCTACATATCTGTCTAATGAGTCTAAGAAATTCCATTAAAACATATTGTTGCTATATATGTATAGGATGAATAAATAATGCAAAACATATGGTTCTTAAATTTTGCATTTTTATACTCAAAGCTTACATGCTTATCTATCTATCTATCTATCTATCTATCTATCTATCTATCTATCTATCTATCTATCTATCTATCCTATTCTTTTCTCAGTCTTGAAGAAGCATTTTGCAAACTAGGCTGGGCAAAAGATGGAATAAAAATCAATGGCACCTATTTAAATCACTTAAGATTTGCAGATGATGTTGTTCTCTTTTCACAAGACCCAGAAGAGATACAAAGCATATACAAGAGCTACATGAAGCAGGAGAACCATTTAGCTTAAAACTAACCCTGAAGAAGAGCCAGGTTATGTTTAATAAATTAACTAAAGAAAGAAACATTTTTATATTGGGAAAAGAACCATTACATATACCTTGGCCAATGGATCTCAATGGAAGATGATACAATAAAGGAAATTGAATGGCATGTTAAATGTGGCTGGCAGGCATTCGACAAGCTAAGCATAATTTTCAAGAACAACCTCCCTCTGTGCCTGAAGAGAAAAATATTTGATCAGTGTGTGCTACCTGCTCTAACATTTGCTGATGAAACATGGACACTAACCTCACAATCAATACAAAAGCTATGAGAAGTTCAAAGAGCCATGGAAAGAGGTTCACCATTACAAGACAAGATAGAAATACCTGCATATGGATTAGAGAACAAACAAAAGTATATGATATCATCAAGAGTGTAAAAGAATTAAAATGGAAATGGGCTGGTCACATAGCAAGAAGAACTGATGGCAGGTGGACTAAGGCAGTCATAGAATATATTCCACTTGATAAAAATAATCCATGAAAAAGATGATATCAGCAAGTATTATGGACCCAACTGGCAAAAGAAAGGTTCAGGACTGGATAGGTTGGAAACCTGTAGAAGAGGCCTTTATGGCTTCCCAACTGTAATAAATACACGCCAGTTGCCAAGTGGCTGAATTTTGATCGTGCTGCAGTGCTCTTAAATGTGAAATTAGTTTTTTCAATGCGATTATAACTTCAAAAGATCACTTTAAAAATCGTTATAAATCAAGGACTACCTGTATATTATTAATTTATGTATCATTAATCTAGGAAGTTATCAATGCTAAATGGGAGAATATACAATAAAGATTATTTTGCTTGTTTTAGGTACTAGAGTGAAAAGAACACCATCTACCACAAAGACTTCTGCAAAAAAAGTAAAGAAACGAAATCCATGGTCAGATGATGAATCAAAATCTGAAAGTGACTTGGAAGAAAATGACCCTGTGATTATTCCAAGAGATTCTTTACTTAGAAGAGCTGCAGGTAGCAATGGGAATATCTATAATTTAGCAAAATCATTTAGTTTTATATTGTAAATAAGCTTTAATAATTGACCACTGTTCTCACAGTGTCGTGCTTAATCATGAAAACATTTTTTAAAAAAGACTTTTTTCATGCTTTTGAAAGTAACTTTTGTGTTGTTAGATAAAATGTTTTCCTTCTGACATCCCTGTCATGCAGATCATTGTTGTATGCAACAATAATATTCTGTGTAAAATTATTCTAGTGTCAGCTAAACATTTCAGTAAGTTTGCAGTGATCTGTTGCTTATCCTTAGCATATATAACTAGTTTTGAATGTTTTATCAGAGATTTTTCTTGCTGTCTCAACTTCAAAAGTTCCATATAGCACAACTTTTAACAGACCTTTTCACCAGCAAAATTATTTAGCTGGAAATATCTATATATTTATACCTTAATTTGCAAATGCAAATATAATATTTGTCCACCTGTGGAATTATCTTTTCCTGGCTACTTATAAGGGCCCTTTTGGATCTTACCAAGTTTACAATGGAAAGAAAATCAACCAAAAGTAACCCAAACTTCTGCAGTTCCCATATTCACAATTATTGTCTTTTGAATCTGTAACAAATTATGCAATCAAATTTGCCGAAAGGTGGCCTATTTAGTTTACATTACAGAATTGATTTGTTATTCAGTGTTTAGTGTCCTAGACTGATATGTTGAAAAAGATACGTTGCAATACTATTAGTTTTCACAGAATGCTTCAAATGTTCATAGTATGAAATGCAAAGTATAACATTTAACATAAAACAAAAATTGTGGTTGTGTCTACCTTTGCAGCTGAAAGGCCCAAATACACCTTTGATTTCTCAGAAGAAGAAGATGCTGATGATGATGAAGATGCCAACAATAATAATGAACTTAATGAATTGAAAGTAAAAGTATCTCCAAACATCAATGACAGAGAAGATGAATTTGTACCTTCAGATAGTCTTGAAAAGGATGAATATGATTTCTCTCCAATCAAATCAAAGCCTTCTCCAGAGTAAGTGTCATAAATTTGGGATAGTATTTTATTAATCTCTAACTAGCAGTATGAGGATTAATAAAATAGTTATAGGTTGTAGGCTGAGTCATATTTGCAAACATGTATATAAGGTGTCAATAGATTCTAAATGTTTATCTACCTGTTAAATATATATTACTTGGAGTATGTACATTTTGACTGTTGAAGTGAGGTAACACATAGAAATGAAATATAACTAGCGATTTGATCATTCATTTTATGTATTATTATATATTATTATATATTTCCTGTACAGTTTAATCTATATTATTATATACTTTATATTGCAGTCCTGCACAAAATCAGATGAAATGCTACCTTTTCTCTGCAGGTTTTTTTTTAGGAGCTTAGGAAGGGGAAATTGTTTAATAAAATTCTCTTTTTATCGTAGGAAGGTTTCCCAAGACAAAACTAATCAAGATTTTGGCAATCTGTTCACCTTTCCTTCTTATTCTCAGAAAGCCAATATTGGTATGTATAAATATATTAAATATTTCAACTCAGTAGGCAATGCATTATTGAGTAGGGAACCTTCGCTTACCCATAGTCACTAAAGGCTACTGAACCTGAATCTCAGAAAATACTCTTTTCCTGGAATACACCCAAACATTTAAAAAATTGGTACATAAGACAGTTATGTTAAGAGGATAAGAAAATATAAGTTCTTATTTCCTAATAATAATTTCCTAATGAAACTCATTAGATGCCAGAAAATGGAACTCTGTTTTTGAAAATAAGTATTTATAAAATATGACCTATTGCTAATTCTAAGGCAGAAGTGACTCCATTATAAATAAATCAGAAGAGTATTTTGTTTAAAATCAAATATTAAACTTGCTGTTTAATTATTATGCTATTACTATAAACTATTAGGTATCACACCCTGATCATACACAAAGCTGAACCATAATGGGAAAATTAGATCTCTGTGATATTTGTAGAGAAAATTTGCTTTCTGCTTTTTATGCCTTAAAGCAGAAATGAATTATTTGAACTTTTGTTCTTGGGTGTGCCTCTCGTAAACTTCCCCAAAATGTTGTACACTGTACATTGTAATTCTTGATATAATAATTATTTACATAATTACAGACATGATAAGAATTGTATAAACTATATTTAATTGTAATTAAAAGAAAATCACTTTCAGATTGTTTTGAAATGGTTCAGCATACATCTTAAAGGGAAAAGTTGTATATCCCTGCCTTAGGGCTTGCCTGTGAAGTTGTGAAACATTGATAACCACTTACTATTAGTTTT
Source organism: Vipera ursinii (assembly GCF_947247035.1). Lineage (NCBI taxonomy): Eukaryota > Metazoa > Chordata > Lepidosauria > Squamata > Viperidae > Vipera > Vipera ursinii. The sequence goes on from NC_139517.1 coordinate 82,892,235, forward strand.
GTGCTAGTTACCTTCACCTACACAGGCACTCTGTTCCATTCAGTAACAGCGTGGTACAGCGGGGCTTTTCAACAGGTGGTACGTGTACCACTAGTGGTACTTTGGCATGTGGCAGCTGGTACACGGCCATCCTAGAGAAGTGTAGGGGAATGAGCTGAAGCGGCCCAAGCCTGAGGGAGAAGCAGCTGGATCTGCAGGATTGTCGGGGCTTGGCAGAAGCCCCAGGATCCCCGGCAGGGCTCCAGCTGATTGGCACTTCCAGAAGCAGTGCGGAGCTGGAGGTGAAGTGAAGAAAAGGGGAGGAGGAGAGGAGAGGATATAAAAGAAGGTAGTTTTGGTGGGAAAGGGAAAAAAAGACAACAGAGAAGAAAAGGTGACAGAGAAGAAGCTGTGGAAGGAGAGCTCAGCAGGCAGGAAGGAAAAAGAGGGAAGCAGCAGCAGCTGTTGCTGGAAGAAAAGGTCCCTTGGTTCATTTTCTCCAGGTAGGAGAATGCAATCAGCGCTGATGAAATGAAAAGCTGGGAGATGAGCATGTCGGAAAGGAGGTGGATTTATTTTGGAAGCCAGTGGGTTCCTGGTCAACTAGCAGCTTGAATGGATTACCATACGAATTTTTATAGTTTTTACAGCGTTTTTTAAATTTAGAGGCTTGGTTTGTGTGCTTTGGTTATTGGAATATTTCAGACTGTTTCACAGAGGCTAGCAATGGGTCGAAAGTGTTGGCTTCGTAGGTTTAATCCCTTTAAACAAATGTAATTAGTTTTATCCCCTTATCTTGAGTCTGTCTATGGCTTTTAGTAAGTTTTCTTAAACAGGCTTAATTTAAGGTTATCACGTTTTGCAACTGCCGGAGCCTGTTTGCTACATTGTTTAAATTGAGACACACCTGAGGCAGCTTAAAGAAAAAAAATGTAGTCAGTTTTTCCTTATTCTGGGAGGCGTTTGTGAGCCTTTCTTGCTTTGCGCTTGATTCCTGTGTCTTTAAGGGTACAGGGAAGGGACTGGGGGGGTGCATTCTTACTACACTGTGGAGGGAGAGCTTAGAAGGCAGGGAGGAAGAGGAGGAGAGAAAGAAGGGCCGATCAGCTAGCTCAGGGGTCTACCAACCTAGCAACTTTAAGACTTGATGGCTGAGGAATTCTGGGAGTTGAAGTCCACAAGTCTTAAAAGTGCCAAGTTTGAAGACGCCTGAGCAAGCTGGTGGTGGTGCATATTAATAAACATGGATAAATTCATCATACATGTCAGTGCAAAGGGAAAGTGATTCAGCAAAATAACAGCCACCAAAGAAATTAAAACCAGTACTTTTTTACTTTTTTCTACAGTTTGTAACATTTTATTAGATTATAGAATAAAATACAAAAATACAAAAGCAAACAGTAGGACACAGCGGGGAGGAAAAAGGGAGGAAAAGTGAGGGGGAGAAGGGAAAAAGAACAGACTTCCTCTTTTGCAGTAGAAGGAAGCATTAGTATTGAACCTCAACTTTTTACTTTTCCATAATATTGTAAAGTAGCCATTTCTGTAACAACAAATGAATCTAAGCAGTAAAACCCAAAATCCCCCCCTTTTTTTAGTCTAGTTTTGACACCTTGTTAAACACTGGTGGTACTCAAAAATTGTCATGTCCTAAAAGTGGTACAATCTGTGAAAAGGTTGAAAAGCCCCATGGTCGGGGACTCAGATTCAAGTCTACCTTCAACTATGGAAGTTCATGGGTAACTTTGGGCCACTCATTAGCTCATCTGTTTCACAGCTTATTGTGAAGGGTGCCATATATAGCATGTTAAGCTCCTAAAGAAAAAAAAACCTAACTTAGCCAGTGACAACAACAATCTTCATCAATTATAAATCTTCTTTGCATAGTCAGTTCTGAGCCATGGCTTTAATGGTTTTGTACTGATCTTCCATGTCAGCTTTATCTTTGCTGCCATTATTGGCATATCATGATAATCCCTTGGTAGGGGGGGGGAAATGCACCATTTGAGATCTTCTTTGTACTTTTCTCATAGTTAAGTGTTGGTAGAGAGAAGTGCTGCTTTCTTTAGGCTGACTTACCTAGAACAACATGGTTATTTCCTGTAAATGCTGAGCAAAATACTGTTTTCAGTTCCCCTCCCTGTTAACCTGTTATGTGCAAAGCATTTCTGAAACATCTCACTTCACAAATGATCTTAGTTTAAAGGCAAAACGCTAATTTTCTGTGGTGTGACATGAGGTGTTCTGAGCTTTCAAATATTTTAAATAGCTCATACATGTTATGTCATTTTAATATGAAAAAATATTTATATTTAGTATTGAGAAAGAAATGGCATTAAAATATTTTATATTCTTTAGATACATCAAAATTTGACACTGATGAGGAAGATTCAGCATCAGTCTTTTCTTCACCTTTTATTCCAAAACAAACAGAGACACTTTCAAGTAAAACAGTTGTCACTAAAAAAGGCAAGTGCTTGAAATTTACCAGTTAAATTTACTTTACTTGCTCTTCTAAAATTTAATGTGCTTGATCATTAGTATAAAAAATATAAAATGTGATATCTTCATGTCTTAAGATGAGAACATGCTAAACATTGCTCTGTTAAAACCTGTAGAAGACTATGTGATAATGAAACACTGGTATGGTACTGAAGTATAACAGTACAGAATACAATCTAGCACATAAAAGAAGTCCATCTCCCTGTAACAGTTTTGAAAATACTGCCTAAGAAGTAGTTTTAAGTTTGTTAATACTTCCCATGTCATTGAACTAACGTAGAGCACAAAACCAAAAATAAGTACTGATCTTTCATACATATTTGCATGTGCCAGGGTATGGAATGGGGAAAAAAAGAATTAGTAGAAATCTAATATGTTGGTGCTTCTGCAATTTAATATTTATTTACATAATTAACAGCAAAACTATCATCAGATGTGCCCTCTAAGCTGAAAAGATCTCCTAAACTTAAGAAGATGGAAATAATAAACTCTGATTCAGAATCTGAATTTGGTATTCCAAAGAAGTCCATAGTTCCCAAAGGTAAAAAAGCTGATGTTCTAAACTTCGAATTATCCTAACGCTGTGACACACATTTCTAATCTTACTCTTATTTAACATTAAAGTAATTGCTTATATTGTTAAAAAGCAGCAGCTGAAGTGTGAAAAGATACCTTTTTCTTGTATATGTACTTTTAATGTTTATATACAGACAAATTTAGAAACATTTACTGAACTCGTCAAACAAAAGCAAGTATGTTATAGTTTTATTTTATTAAAGAACCTTTTAGTGATATTAAGATCTCAGGACAATGTAAAATCAATAAAAACAGACAATAAAAAAGGAAAAAGTAATTCAAACTACCTATACCAATAAGGGCATTCCTCGATTTAAAAAAAAATCATTTAGTAACTGTTCGAAGTTACAAACACTGGAAAAAGTGACTTACAACCATTGCAGCACTCCAATGGTGATGTGATTAAAATTCAGGCACTTGACTCAAATTTATGATGATTGCAGTTTCCAGGGTCATTTGATTATCTTTTGTGAACTTCAGACAGATCTGGAAGCCAGATTCACTTAACAACCATGTTACTAACTTAATAACTGCAGTGATTCACTGAACTGTGACAAGAATGATTGTGAGACAAAACTCACTTAACAACTGTCTCACTTAGCAACAGAAGTTGTGGGCTCAATTGTGGTCGTAAGGACTATCTGTACAAAAAATTATGTACATTCTTATATTTTGCAAAATGTAGCCCTCCCAAAGTGAGGTGCAGAAAAGTGCTTCTTGGCTGTCCTTAATATTCAAGAAGGTTCATTTTGGAATAGGCATTCCATCAAGTATCTAGGCCTACTACATCAACATGTATTTCAGAAAAAAAAATCAACATAAAATTTGTGTCAATCTGCTTTCTGGCCGAACAAGAAACTAGACTGTTTCTCATAGCAACACACATAAAATCCAGCAGCAGTCACCAAACCATCCAGATCTTAATTTCTTGTCATGGCAGAGATAAAGAAAATGTGGAGGTAACAAGACAGATTTTTATCCAAATGACCTGATTTCAATTTGTGTAGAAATCTTTAGGTCAACAATCTCTGCAGTATTCCGTACTTACTAAAACTGTTGAATTTTGTGAATACAGTTTTTGAATACTTTCCAAAACTAAAATATGGAATGCTTTACAGATGTTTTACATGTGATAACACAGTCGATCCCTAAAGCCAGATCTAACAATTGCATAATGCACTTTGGACACCACTGAAAAGAGTTATTTTCATGTTTAGAGTTAAATCTACAAATAAAATTTAAAAAAAAAATTCTGCCGGACAGAAGAGCAAATAATAGATTTTTGGGTTACTGATTATGGTTTTAACCAATCAGAAAAACGGTGCTTCGTGTAACTATTGGTTGCCATAGCATTTTAAGAGATTACTATGTCTTATCATATTTTAATCTATTAATATCATGTTAAGGATACTAAATTGCTAAATTTTATTTTTTATTAATACAATAATTAAATTTGGATGCACAATTTCTCAAGGATAAAAACATAGAGCTTCTGTCTGTCATTCAAAGACCTTGCTTTGAGAAATTGTTTTATACAGTAACAAATAGCAAGGAATATTGGTTTTATTGGATTAACTATTATCTGAAAATAATAGTAATTCCTCTAAACAATTTTATATTTAATGATTTCTCTTTAAAACTGTATTTAATTTTTTTTTTACTGTGGTGGTGGTGATGATGATGATGTTATCCGTTCAGTTTATCATTCAGTTTTACCATTTACTACGGTAAACCTACAAACCACTGAAGTAGATTCTCCCTTCATTCTTTCAATAGGAAAAGGCAGGGGAGCAAAGAAAAGGAAAGCATCTGGTTCTGAAAATGAAGGTGAATATAACCCAGGAAGAAAACCGCCCAAGTCCATTGTGAGCAAGGTAATAAACTGCTAGATACATTTTGTGATTATTAGTGAAAGCATTATAACGTAATTCATGAGTTAGCTTGCATATAAACTGTTCTTTCTTTAAAAAATTGCAACCTAGCAGCTTTAAATGGCTGCATAATTGAGATCTTCATCACCAGTAACTTTTAATAATTATTTTAAAACAGAAACTGAAGAAAACAGCCTTTGATCAGGATTCTGATGTCGACGTTTTCCCATCTGACTTTGCTTCTGAAACATCTTCCAGGCCACGGACAGGTCGGGCAAGAAAAGAAGTGAAGTATTTTGCAGAGTCTGATGAAGATGATGATTTTGCTATGTTTTAATTAAGTGCTGAAAAGAGCACACAAACTTCCAACAAATATCTTAAGTTGTCCTTTTGTCCTTTTCTGTCGCAGACTTTTTGTACATTTGACTTATTTTATGTGATGTAATTGATGGTTTTTATTATTGTGTGTAGGCATTTTAACATTTTGTTCTTACACTTACAGTTTTATGCTCTTTTTTACTCATTGAAATGTCATGTGTCTGACCGGCTTGTAGAAATGTTCTAGAGAGCTGTGCAAAAGCACACATTTTAATTGTCATGGTTGCAACCAGCAAACCTTTTTGAAATGAAGTTTAAACATTAAAAATATAAAACCGTTCACTTGTGTATAGAGCTTGCTCTAAATAATTTTGTTTACACAGGATCAAAATAAATATATTTTATTTTTTGCCAAGAGAATTCATGGAAAAAGGTAAACAGCATATGAACATAGAAAGCATTGTTAAACAATCTCAATGTACAAACAGAGCCAGTGAAAGTACATCACAGATTTGCTAGAATATATATAAAAAAAATCCACTAGTGCTTTTAATGAAACCTAAAAAAAACCTGACACTTTAAAAAATTGTAATCATTCTACCATATTTTTCACTCTGTTTTATGGTGATTAGCAAGGTGAAAGAGGCAGATTCCAGCATCTGTTTCTAGGTGTAGTGCCAGCCCTGTGATGCCACAGAAAAAAAATGATAAGACTGAGGAACACTTTCACTAATGCCACCGACTCAGAGGTAGTGATTATGCCTGGTTATTATTTCAACAAGTTTCCCTAATAGCTTGTGAACAAGTAAAATAACATAACACTGTAAAGTGTTTTTGCCTTGAAGGCTATGAATGAAGTAAAATTTCAGTATTTTTAAAAGTAGAGAAGTCAACAAAGTAATAAACGCTTTGCATATTTTTAAAGTGACATTAACAATAGAACAAGTTACGTTCAAATAGCTGAGCTGGCAGTTACACTCCCACAAAAGTTACTTCTGCTAATACAGTGAAATTCTTTGATCTTTTGCTGGGAAAGAATTAATACACTGAGGTCTTTAAAAAGAGCAATGATAAGTTTTCATCCTAACTAAGACTGCGTCTTTTAAAATGTTCTTATCCAGACAAGTATGTTGTCCATTTCTAAGGGATGTCTGGGACATTTCATGTACACATTTAAAAAAGGAAAGCACCAAACATCCAGGATAGAAGTACATATTCATATATTTTATATGTACAAAGTTACCAGAAATGGTATAACCACAACTTTTAAACCTCCTCCTCAAGATCAATTTTGGACATTCAAAAAAGGCAATAGCAACATATCAGCTTGTTTATTTCATGAAATCACAGATTCGGAGCACAGTCCTACTAATATAGAGAAGTAATGGAACTTACTCCCAGTGTGTGTGTGTGTGTGTGTGCACATGTATGCATGCATACATGCAAACACATGATTCTAATTTTAGTATACTAAACATGTTTCAGATTAAGCTGCAAGTTACTCCTTTCTGTACTTGTACGCATACTCATACCTTTACACAATATAGATACATATGAACAATACTTGGTCCTTTTGGGTTGTAAAAGTCCAGAAAACAAGCAGTCACAGAGTGAATATGCCACATCATCCTTGTACATCAAGAGTTAGGAATATCCTTGAAGAAATTGTCTTACTGCACCAATGGAGACTGAGTAATACTGCTATTATCTACCAAGCTTGGGGAAATACTTGGACTGTGGTCTGCTGTGGTTACTGTTGAGTTTGGTGTCAATGGTTCATGTCCTTCTGAGTTCTCCAACATTTCTTGGATAAGAGGTGGCATAGATCCAGGGATTTCCATTTTCAGTGTAATAACACGTTCAGCACCTTATGAATTGTTCAGCCAAGGGTGAAAAAAATGTAAAAAGTTAGTAATTGGTTTTTCACCTTATTACATGGATTACTGCAAGAAGCCATGTCTAGGTTCAGGTAACAGCAACAGGAAAACTGTTCTGACTAGAGTGTTTCTTATCTATTCAGAGCTGATGACTAGGACAAAGTCAATGAACAATTCTAACGTATCTTTAGCTATATCCTCTACTGATTAGCTGAGCTATATATCTGTGCATTGGTAGTCATCAAATCAGAAAGCTGAATGTGATGTCTCCATTAATTTTTTCCAGCCACCTCAACTCAAAGAAGTTGGTAATTCATTTTCCTACTTCACTTTTTGACTCTTACCAAGTTTTCTTTAAAAAAAATACTGCAATCATGCATCTGAATTATGGTGTTACAATCACAGTGAGGTACATCATCTGTATTTGCTTTTATCTGACATATTCATGAGTGAGCTAAGCCAGCTAGAGAAATAGGATATTTAGAGATAACATCATTTAGCAGAACTTCCTTAGGATAGCATTTTCACAGAAATGGGCAAAAGATTCATGATTTATTGGGGAGTCAAAAGAATGATAAAGCTTACTGGGGAAGAAGGGAGTTTAACCAAGTATAATGTGCTTATAAAAAGTGGGAAAAGGGACACATAACTAAGTCAGAATATCAGCAAATAGCCCTAGCCCACAGGTCGGCAACCCACGGCTCCTGGTGCGCGCGCACCTCTCTGAATGGGCGGAGGTGCGCACGCACCACTCCCAACGGAAGGAGGTGCGCGTGCACCTCGGAACGGGCGGTGGCGGTACCCGTTTGGAGACCTGCTGCCATTTGGAAAGCTGCCATGGCCCGTTTACAGAGCTACCGCCTTCGGTAGCTCTGCAAACAGGCCGCGGCAGCTTTCCAAACCAGCGGCAGCACGTCTCCAAACGGGTGTTCGAGCGGAGGTACGTGCGCACCTCTCCAAAGGTTTGGAGAGCTACGTGTCCACCTCTCCGAACGAGCGGCAGTTTGGAGATCCCGGGGGGTGGCTCCGGCAGCGCCGCAACCCAGCGCCCATCAGCAGGGAGACCCGTTGCCGCCGGCGTGCATGTGCGTCCACATAAAAAAGTGGAATTGCGCGCGTGCATCCACGCACGCGCATGTGCAAAAAACATTTTGCGCACGCGCATGCGCAAAAAACATTTTGCGCATGCACAAAATGTTTTGGTTTTGTGCTTGCGTGGATGCACGCATGCGGCTCACACTTTTTTTAATGTGTGATGGAACCAGTTCCCAGTGGCTCTTTTGCTTTTTCAGGTTGCCGACCCCTGGCCCTAGCCAGCAAAGATGAAGTCAGGAAAACTAAGACTCAAAATTAACTAAGGTTTGCAATAAAAAATAACAAAGCTTCTTTCAACATGTAAAAAATGAGAAAAAGTCAAGGAAATGATTAGTCCATTAATGGGAGAAAATGGGAAGAAAGTGAGGAGCAACAAGGAGAAAGCAGAACTGGTACACTTGTTTTTTGCATAAAAGGAAAATAACAGTCCAATCTATCAAAAAACATAAAAAAGGTTAGGATGCAATTGAAAATAAGCAATAAAATGGTAAAAGAGCATCTGTTCACTCTAGATGAGTTCAAATCACCAGGACCAGATGGATTACAACCCAAGGTTCTGAAGGAACTGGCAGATGTGATCTCAGAACCACTGAACCATATCTTTCAAAGATCCTGGAGCACTGGGGAACTACAGTACCAGGGGGACAGGAAAAGGGCTGATGTGGTTCCCTTCTTAAAAAAAAAGGGGGGGGAATGGACTCAGAAATCTACGACTTATCAGCCTGACATCAATATCTGGGAAGATTCTGGAAAAGGTAAGCAACAAATCTGTGAACACCTAGAAGCAAGCAAAGTCATAACCAAAGCCAACATGGGTTTGTCAAAAACAGATCATGCCAAGAAATCTTATGGCATTTTTTGACAAAGTGATGAAATTAGCGGAGCAGGTAAATGCTGTGGATATAATTTACTTGGATTTCAGTAAGGTATTTGACAAAGTAGGCCACCACTTACTATTTGATGAGATAGAAAAATATGGTTACACAGCATTACCCCCAGATAACTGGCTGACTAACTGCACTCGATGTGTAGTCCTCAATGGAACTGATCTACATGGAGGAAAATAAGCAGTGGGGTACCCCAAGGCTCTATCTTAGGCCCAGTACTCTTCAATATCTTCATCAATGATTTAGATGGATAGACAAGGAATTCATCACATTTGCAGGTGACACCAAGCTGGCAGGAATAACCAACACTCTATACAATAGATTTAAGATACAGGATATTGACAAACATGAACATTGGGCCCTGTCTAACAAAATGAAATGCACAGGTATAGTATAAGTGGTATATAATTCAATAGTAGTAATTGTGAGAGAGATCATGGACTCCTAGTGGATAATCAGTTAAATATGAGCCAGCAGTGTGCTGCAGCTGCCAAAAAAGCCAACACAGTGCTAGGCTGCAGTAACAGGGATAGAATCAAGATCACGTGAAGTATTAATACCACTTTGCAATGCCTTGGTAAGGCTACACTTGGAATACTGCACCCAGTTTTGGTCACCATGATGTAAAAAAAGATGTGAAAACTCTAGAACGAGTACATAGAAGAGCAACAAAGATGATTAGGGGATTGGAAGCTAAAACATATAAAAATGGTTGCTGGAATTGGGTCTAGTTTAATGAAAAGAAGGAGAAGGGCAACATGATAGCAGTTGCCTTTACCTGGCTCTGTATGTACATTTAATCCTATATGTTACTACTTTACTTAAAAAATCATTCTGCAATGATAACTTTTTGATATTGATGAGCTTTACATAAATCAAATTTATATAAAGCTCATCATGTTTATGTAAATCAGAAATTTACATAAGTCAAGAAGTTCAGGATCAATATTTTGTTTTCATTAAGGGAACTGAATTTATGCAAACATAACAAACGTACCTAAGGAGTTGCTATAAAGAGTCAAGCTATTCTCCAAAGCACCTGAATGCAGGACAAGAAGCAATGAATGGAAACTAAGGAGAGAAGCAACCTAGAACTAAGGAGAAATTTTCTGACAGAACAATTAATCCGTGGAACGATTTACCTCCAGAAGTTGTGGATGCTCCCAACACTGGAAGTTTTAAAGAAGAGAATGGACAACGATTTGTCTGAAATGGTATAGACCTCCTGGATCCCTTCCAACACTGTTATTCTGTAAAACCTACCAATGCCTTTCTAAAAATGTACTTCTGTAACTCTTTTAGCATTAACCAGCTGGTCAATACGTGCAGTTCTGTTTGCACATCTCCATCTTTCTTACAAAGTTATCTAACTTACCCTTTGCACTGATACTGCGCAGATCTGTGATTTTCATTAAGATCTTTGGAAACATATGAGGTTTGCTGGGTCTTCTTTTTCTGATGTATATTTTGAGAGCTTCTAACAATGGCTCCTGTAGTTCATCTACTTTTGCTGGTTCTTCAAGGTCCTGACGGTCTGAGAAAGCATGATAGTTAAAATAATGTACCCAAACATCAAAGTGTTATAAACACATTCTACAATGGCTCCTACTTTCCCTTGTTATTACTTGTTCTGGAGGTTTAAAACAGTTCAATTCCTACTTGTCATCCCTGTGGTGGGTAACACTCTTTGCACAACTTGTTTGATTCTAACTGATGAGGCTGCAACTGATGAACTATTTTATTTCTTCTTTTCCAGTTGTAGACCATTGCACTGCCAAATGTAAATATTTATTTAAAGTCCAACAGTAATTATCCATAAAATTTTAATTTGTAAAACAGTAATATAAAACAACAAAACAAATTTAAAAGGTTAGTGTACATTCTTTCTTTTATCTTTTATTTCTTTCGTATCCCTGATCCCAGAGCAAAATTGCCTTTGGGTGCCAGCAGGTGTCAGCAAACGATTAAAGGAAAGCTGGGTCTATTGCTTTCCTCCATTCATATTTAAACATTGAAAGGTGTTGTTAATGTTTCCTCCTTAATGTATCTACCACCAGATTTTGCCTAAAGGAATATATGAAGAAATATTTAGATTTTGGCTGTGCTTTCCTCTACTTCTTTCCAACATTCAAATAATTCTTAAGTACTGGTCATAGCAATCCAACTTTGTTTACATTTCATTATCACCTTCTTTATTTCTAATCCCTTTAGACAGAATTCTCTGTTTCACAGTTACCATACCATGACCCCCTCTTCTCTTTTTTCTTCAGTTACCACCAGATTTCATTTCTTGAGTCTGGAACATTAAGAAGCCAAAACAAATAGAAAAAACATGACATACAGCCTGATTACTTGAGGAATCACCTATCTCCTCACTGCATCTGCTCAGCCAGATTAATTCAGGTTCCTTCACTTAAGCAATGCTATGTATCCGAACCCTGAAAGAATGCCTTCTCTTGATGTATCTGACCCTTGGAAAGAGCCCTTGTTTTCTCCCCTTAGCACTGAACAGTCTACACCCTAGTAATGTTTCAAGAGAACAGATCACCTGGCACTTATTCAAGTCTTTGGTGGGGATGACTGAAGCTTCCTTTTAACTTAGGTTTGTTTTGTTAACCCAGTTGATTATTCTACTGCCTCACCCCTTTTTTTGTTTCATTGTTTCTACTGTCACATTTTAAATATGTGCCAAGCTACAAAATTGCAGCATATAAACTGAATTGGGCAACATATAAACAAAATATATAATAACAAGGCTTTCCTAATATCTGATCACAGTAAGACAAGCAATGTTATTTTTGAGCAATATCTAGCAAACTTCCTCCTCCTTCCTACTTAAAATCTTGTTGGCAAAATCTAGAGAATGCTAGCCTATACAACTCATTCCACAATTAAGCTCATGTCATTCAAACACACCTCCACAAATTAAGCAGATGGCACTAAGCAGGCCAGTTTCAGTGTCATCCATTTCCAACGGCAGAAGCTGATTGGCAAATGTGAACACAAGATCTGTCAGGGGACCAAATCCAGCATTATGCATCTGAGTTCGGTTTAGCGTAAGGCCATCAGAAAATGTCATTGTGTCTTGTTCAGGGGTGTATCTTGTGCAAATACGGAGGATCTGGGAAAGAAGGAAGAAAGAAAAGTTATGTCAATTTAGGAAGGGTAAAAATGACGAGTTTTGAAAATAATCCTTATTGTCTCCATCAATGGGTTTGATTAGACCAAAATATCTCTCTACAATTTTGGAACCACCTCTTAGCTAAACTACTTTTTAAAAATTCTATAATGTACATTATAGAGTTAAAACTCAAGTATTGTGTTTGTTCATAAATACTTCTTTGAAGCAAAATATTTTAGGTGTTTGGGGCCAAATGCTCACTTTTTTTTCCTCTATCTTTTTCATATCACAAATGTTTTAATCACAAATATGTATCACATATGACTTAATAAGCAGTAAAAAAAATTGTCTGCCATTATTGCAACTTTTCTTTCAAGTCAAGAAAGGGAAGGGGATGTATCATCGACTAAAATTGAGTGCCCTTGTCCATTCAGGATTGGGTTGGAATTGATCAAGGTCTGTTCTCTATTTGTTTGTTTATTGAATTTGTTTGCCTCCTATCTCACAGTAAAACAATAAATACATATATAAGCAAACAAAATTACAATAAAATTTTAATAAAAATACAAGTAGTAACTAAAAGAATATTATTATGCAGTGCACAAAATACTAGTTAATTTAATTTATACAAAGCGTATCCTGACTGAATGTTAGAGAAATCTTTCCAACAGTAACAGCAGTTCAACCTTAATCCTAACCTGTGACCAAGGAAATAGTCTGATTTCTATTGCTCAGTGTATTCAAGTGGAAACTAGTCAACCCTTTTGTTGTGTTCTATGCAGGATTCCTTACAGCAGAAGTCTCCAAACTTGGCAACTTTAAGACCTGTGGACTTCAATTGCCAGAATTCCCCAGCCAGTTGAAGTCCACAAGTCTTAAAGTTGTCAAGGTTGGAAACCTATGCCTTATAGATCAGGATTTGGAAGTGAAGGCCCAGGTGACTCATTCTAATTTTGAACAGTCTCAGAATCTTTGTAGAATTTATATGAAAAATCACGCAGATACTGGGAATTTGGCAGCTTGAAATCTTAGTCCTCTCAGAATAACAGAGTTGTTATCGGAGGTCTTCTGATCCAAACCCCTGCTCAGGCAGGAAACTCTGTAGCATTTCAGAAAAATGGTTGTCCAATCTCTTCTTAAAAACCTCCAATGTTGGAACACCAACAAGTCACTGAAGGCAAGTCATTCCACTGATTAATTGTTCTCACTGTCAGGAAATTTCTCCTTAGTTCTAGATTGCTTCTCTCCTTGATTAGTCTCTCCTTAATTAATTTCCATCCATTGCTTCTTTCTGCCTTCAGGTGCTTTGGAGAAGAAGTTGACTCCCTCTTCTTTGTGGTAGCCTCTTAGGCATTGGGACATTGTTAATTGTACAGAAAAAAAAGAAGTAGTGCATCCTGCTAATACCTCCTCATTCTGCACATTGTTAATCTTTTTGGAGTTTTCCCATATAGTCCAGTGAAAGAGTCATGGTGTTGTGGGTATATATGAGAAAGGAATGCTGCTAAAGTTGGCCCTGCATAAGAAAAGACCATCTTCAAAATGAAAAAGCCTTGTGATCTGAGTGAGAATGAAATAAGGTTATCTACTTTGATAAGTGCCCCAACTGAATACATAAAATGATCCCTTTTTTTTCAAATTATCTAATTTCCTCACTTCTAAAGCATTCAGGCTTTTAAGAATATACAAAGAGCCCATCCTCTTCATCCCTACATCTCCTAAAAAACCTGAGATAGTAATTTACTACATATTCTCAATCATTATTAATTAGTTTCCAAATAAAATGGTGCATCCTAAAGAACCACTTCATGGCCAAACTGAACATTCAATTCCAAAGAATGGTAAGACAATGGAAACTCTAAAGACTCCAAATACTGATTGCTTTAATTTTTATTTCTAAATGAATACATTGACTTCTTTGGGGTAGCTCATATTGATAAATGAATGGGTTTTTTCCCCTCACGTCTCATATTCATAAGTATATTATTTTCCTCATAATGAGACAAATCTGTATACGATGGTTATTTTGATGGGGTTATATTATGCCTAGCTCACATCTGCTGACAAAATGAAAGAATTGAAATGCTGGGTTATTAATATCTTATGATGAGAAGAAGAAAGGGGTAAATCTGTACAAACTTTTCAGACTTGACTGAAAACAAAAATGGTGTGAGTTAAAACGACAGGGACGCTTGGCTTCAATCCCAAGAATGAGCTCCATATATGTAATATAAGCTGTCTCTTGTTGCTACTTGAGAGGAATGTGGTCTGATTGAGTTACACATTTTTTGCCAGTGACAACAAATACATGTGCCATATTTTGTGCAAGATCCTTTGTGGGGTTTTTTTAAACCTTTGATAGAATCATTGACTTTAAAGCTAGTTTTAGGGGGAAAAAGACTAACAGACTTTATGAACAAATGAAGCAAAAAATCCCCAAATCTTGAAAAATGCAGCCTACCATATGCATTTGTAAAAGAGATGCATTTTCAAACTTTAAACCTTATAATTCCATTATGAAGAATATATTACTTTTTATAAATGTGCTAATGAAATAACTGCTAGCTAATGTGGTTAAAGCACCAGGCTAGAAAATGGGGAGATTGTGACTTCTATGCCTGCATTAAACAAAAAGCTAGCTGAGTGACCTTGGGCATCACTCTTTCTCAGCCCTAAGAAGAAGAAGGCAATGGCAAACCACTTCCAAAAAAATCTTGCTAAGATTGTAAGGGCTAGTCCAGGCAGTTGCTTAGGAGTCCAAGACTAACTTGAAGGGACACCCACAAATGCTTATTAACAATTATAATTAATTATAATTAATATTTATTTAATAATTGATGTTAATTATTTAATAATAATTATAATTAAATATAATTAATAGTGTTAATATTTAAATGACATATCTCCAGGATGCTTTCTGCTTTAGGACTCTTGAACTTTTCTCAGAGCAAATTGCTGGCTGAGCTTAAAGAAACCATAAATATAAGAATTATACAATATAAGACAAAAATGAAAATATTTCTAGGCCAGTTGAAGAACCATGCTTGTAAAAGTTCCATTTTTTCCCAAAGTTCTAAAGGTTATTGTGGAATGTGTGTTTGTACACATACATACTCAGACACACATCAGCAGAAGCCTACAGAAGCTTCCCTTCCACACAGCAATATTGCTTTATTTAAACCCTTTTTTATTTAATGCACTCTACCTTCTATATTAATTTATTTATATAGCACTGCTTGAGTGATTATAAAAAGACCCATCAGTAGCACTTTTTCAGCATTGTCAGCAGATAATTTATCTATGGAGACTTTCCTAAATTAACCAAATGTCTGTCATTCCTCTTTCTACAAAGTTAGTGTTTGCGGAAATTATTTAACACTCATAACCCACTATTTTGACACTTCAAGACAAGTGCACCATACGAAAGAATGACATTCTGCTGCTGATCACAGTATGTATGCAATAGTCCAAAGGTATCTGAACCTTCAATTTAGTGAATTACAGAATTGGTAATAGAGCTTCTCAGAAAGCAGAAGGATTTCTACTTGAGGCTATCCAAGGATCAAACGAACAAGCATAGGTTGAGTTTATTAGTTTGACAATTGATAAACTCTATTTAATGACAGAGACAGCAAAAATGCCACTTATTATAAAAATAAGATTATAATATTCTGGGTTTTTTAAATTAACATTAAGATGCTTTAAGGGTTCAAATAGAAATATGAAACACATGTGTAAAGGAATAACAATAGTAGAAACATAGTACATTTTAGGGAATAGTCCTGGATTTCTAAGATTACTTACCTATATAGTGTCAAAATTTAATATTCAGGTTCTAGGATGAATTATCGAAAGCACTGATTATGTTTATTCTGTTTATGTTTATAGAGAGAAGATAAAGGCTATCTTGAAATATCTGAAAAACTTCCATGAAGATGATGGAATAATTTTGTTCTATGGTGATCGAAAAACCAAACTTGAAACCAATGAGTGGAAAATGTATGGAATATGTTGAGGATCATATATTAGCAAACACTTCCTATTGATATTAGTAGTTACTTGACAGTGAAATGACCCAGATAGTTGTACACTTCTTATTTACCTGTGATGGTCCAGATTTAAGCTCTACATAGTTACTTTTTAAAAAAGGAAAAGCAGATGGAATTTGTTTCTTTGAAAATATCACCTGTTAAAAAGAAGGCAACTTTTTAAATGCCCATGTCTCAAATCCTATCACTGAAACACTTATCTGGGACTTATCTTTGAAAAAATCACCTGTTAAAAAGAAGGCAATTCCTATCACTGAAACACTTATCTGGGACCAAAAAGCAATCTTCAAATATTCCTCATAAAATTGCATCTCTGTGCTTTTAACCATAATTCCCTTGGGTTTTGATTTGCACATGGATAATTAGAAAGACGTGTATGGGTATGCTGAAGGACCAATGTTGGAGAATGCATCTGTAATCAAGGCTAACCTTTTAACTTTAGAGAGAATCCTCCAAGAAAGAACTCTACCACAATTATTTCCCTAATGCAGAAATGAACAATATGAAGCCCTAGTTTGAAAGATGACCATAGTTTCATTTCATATGGTATTTTCTGGCCTGATAACAATTAATTCAGACTTCTCAGCAACCAGAGGAAAGATGGGGCAGGGAAAGAGAAAACAAGCATAGAAATAAAAAGAAATAAAAAGGAGTGATCAGAGGAGCATAAAGAGACATTAAAAAAAAGAATACAAAGCCTACCTAACCCTACTTTTGTCCCCACCCAAACAGTGAGAATGTAAATGATCACATGATGATCAGATATCCACAAGAGAAATGTCTCCATTCCTCCAGAGAGGAAAAGTTGTCCAGAATGCTAAACGTGGCACATATCCACATGAGATATGTTTGTGCCAAAACCTTGGTCCAATCCTGTCTGGCATCCAGAATGGCCCTTGAAGCAAGGGGAGATTATAGACGATCAGGTCTGGCTGCAGATAAATGTTCCAGGAGAATGGCAAGCTTAAAATAGCAAGCAGACTCTTAAGAGTGAAGAGTTGGAAAGAAGTTAAGTTATGCAAACTCTTTCTTAACCTTTATTTAAAAGAGTCATACCAGCACTAATATATTAACCATTTATTAAGCTACTCTGCCTCTCAACTGCAGTTCAACTTCCTTATCAAAAATCTTGGTCAAGCATGCTTGGAACAGTGCCAGATTTTATAAATCATGGCATTACAGCAGCACTAATTAGGGCAGGCATGCAATTGACAATAGATGGCTCTGTCTTGAAGCAAGAGCATACACAATGAAAAGAAAGATAACAAAATGTGAAAGCCTGCATGAAAAACGACTGAGGAGTCCTTGGTGCTTTCTGAGTTTGCTTGTTTTCTTGCAGATGTTTCATTACCCTAACTAGGTAACATCATCAGTGCTAGTCAGGAGTGCTATTTGCTGGCAGTTTATATTCTAGTGTCTTGCCTGTCTGTGTGGGTGGGTGGGGGGAGTCAGGGATTCTTTGATTGGGCTGTTTACTAATGACTCTTTGGCAGTTTCTTGATTGGGGTATTGCTCACTTGATGGTTGATCTGAAGTTAACCTTGGAGCTACTGTAATTTATGCTGATCTGAGCGCTGATTACTGGTGGAGAGGTGCTGGAGTCTTTTTCTATTTGGGGCTAGTTGATTGTCTCTTTTGCATGATCTAAAGATGTTGTTAATGTCTCTCTGTTCTATTGATGGCTGATTTGTCAGAGTGCCAGGCAGTTTTGGATTTGACCTGATCTAAGATTGTCACATTTTCCCAATTGAAACTATGGCTAAATCTGTACATATTTTGTACAATTAAAGAATTTTTGTCACGCCTTTTGACTGCCAGTTGCTGTTTATGGATGCTGCTAGGTGCATCTAGGTGCATAGTAGTGATAGAGCTTGCAAGGAAAGGAAAAGAAGCTACAGTACTTACCATATTCCCCTCCCTAGGATTTTGTTTGAAGTTTTCAACCAAACTTTATAGGTTTATGGCAACATAACATTAATGGTTTTAGTGGGAAATGTTCCTGAACAAACCAAACTCCAAATCTACTTAACAAGAGGCAGTAAGTGGAAAGCAGAAAACAGCCATTTTTTCAAAAGATATGTTTATTTCTTTTTAGAAAAGCCAGATGTTGTGGAATTAATTCTGTATTACCTTTTTTACCTTAAAGCAAAGATAGGGAATGTATGGTCCTTCAGTTGTTGCTGGAGCTTCCCAGCGCTGTTCACCATTGGCTATGCTGGCTAGAGACAATTATATTAGAAATTGTAGTTCAGGAACATCTGCAAGGCCACAGAATCTCAATTCTGTCCTGAAGAAGTGATTAATCACATGCATATGAATTCTCACAAAATTTACTAGGGATCACAAATTTATAAGATAGCTTGTGGGCAGTGACCCTGAACTTTAAAAAAGGACAACATTTTGGATGTTAATGCTACAAATTCTGAACAGAACAACTTTATTGTTCAGTTCTACAGTATTTCTATTTCAGATCCTTTTGTTTGCCTCTAACCATGGGAGAGGCACTTACTTTCTATTTCCAATTGTTTAAAATTGACATTGCCTCCCTTTAGAACTTGATTGGATAGATACTGGGGAATGGGGAAATGGCTAGTCACAGCTCTTCTGGAGCAGCTTTTGTTTACTAGAGGAAGGTATGATGAGCAATACCATTAACTATTGCTGGGGTCCTGTCATCATGCATGAGTCTACAAGAACGTATTTTAGTATGAAGCAGAACCCCTGTCTCAAATGAGTGTTGTTGTTGTTGTTTTTCTCTCTGTCTCTGTCTCTCTCTCCTGTATATGTCTGCCAGTCTGTCTATCTATATCAGGGGTGTCATACTCAATTTCATTGAGGGCCACATCAGCATTGCATTTGTCCTCAGGGGGCCGGGTGGTTATGGCCAGGGTGGGCGTGGCCTGCTGGGTGGGCGTGGCTAGAGTGCATATGGCCTACTGGGTGGGCGTGGCCAGCTCTACATGGTTCGCATCAAGGGTGCCTATGGGGGCCTGGGCAGGAGTGGGACAGATCTGAGGGTCTCTGGCAGAAGGAGGGTCTCTGGGCCAGGGCCAAGGCAGTGGGGGCCGTTCCCTCACTGTTTCCAGGATGGCTTTGCGGGCCGCATGAAACCACTTTGCGGGCCGGATCCGGCCCCCGGGCCTTGTGTTTTACATGTCTGATCTATATACTGTACTCTCTTTCTCTCACACACATGTATTCACACACATAAACACACACAGAGACACTGCAACATTGTCATAGGAACATGGAATTCTGCAAACCAGGGACAGCCTCCTTTGTTCACAAGAATGCCTCTGCTTCATTTAAAAGCGTGCTTTCCTGACTATGCTAGAGTGTACGGGGTTGAATATGAAGAGGCTAGAGAAAACAATAGGAAGGCTCTTGCTCATTTGTTTGCTGGTGGCGATTTATGTAAAATGTAAACTTTCCCATGGCACATGCCCATCCCTCTCCAAAAGTTGTGCCCATTATTTTTCTATTACCAGTATTAATCAGCAAGACTCCCCCCTAAATACACTGGTTATTGGAAACAAAAGTCAACAAAACACTTTAAAGAGACAAGTTACATACCAAAATGTCCAAGCAAGCAGCCTTAAGTAGTGTGATCTGGTCTGCAATTGTCAAACTTGTGAAACCAGGCAATCGTTTTGCAAATTCCACTATTTTAATAATGCACTTTGTTGCAAGTTCACTGAATTTGTCCCAAAGCCCAAGATCCAGACGAACTCTATGGTCCGCACTAGAGTTCTAAAAAGAACAAAATGAATCAATTGCTATGACAAAATGTAGTTTAAAAAAAGATTTTCTAAAAGCAACTTATCTTAACAATTTCAGTATCAGTGAGATTTGCTGTTGAAATCCTTTTGTTTTTTAACCTTGTCTAGTCTTTCCTTATATACTTTTCTTGTGCTTATGATTAAAGGTTCTGTCTTTCCAACGGATAATAAATTACAGCATTTCTAAAGGCTACTGATCTCTTTTTCTCATTAGGTATATAGTGTCTACACTGAAAATCCACCCTTTGCTGTCAGAACTGAGTAATTAATTATGTGTAACTAGAAGAATGGTTTCCATGTGTGGGAAAACCAGCTTTATTTTGCAGAGTACACTCTCCATGCAATGTGACCCCTTTTCACATGCTTATGGGTTCAGCAAATTAGTAGTACAAGTTAGCCTTTCTCTCCTATGGCTCAAAAAGCTTTTACATCACTGGAAAAAAATAAATTTATTATGAACAAGAGGAGAACCATTTGTTAGGCAGAGGAAAACAATTATAAATTCCTTGTCCTTTCTCCTTGCCAAATATGGCATTTGATAATAATCTTTTCTACTCTGGGTCCAAAGTTCTTCAACTACAAACAGTTGTCCACTGAGAAAATATATGCTAGTTCTTTACTTAGTACTGTGCCATATGTTGGTGCAAGTTGTAGCCAGTTGAATTTATATCAAGGATGCATAATGAAGAAGAGGGAGAGCATGGGGGGGACATATCTCCTTAAGTAGATAAGGCTAGAACAAAAGCCAAATCTGATTTATACACATTAAAATTTAATTGTAATGAAAATTAAATCAAGTAATCACAGTCAATAGAGTTATTCTCCAATATATATTTCCCATTTGACTAAAGTATACAATTTGACAGCAAGTTCTGCTCTAGCAGTCACATCCAAAGCTATATAAACTATATTGCCCAGTGTGTGCTATAAATGTTGAACAATTGGGTAATATATACAAGCAGCACCTTGTGAATAATATTACAGTTTTGTGATCTATCTAGAGATTGCCTGCACCTGCACCTGCAAAATAAAAAACAGAATAGCTCCTAAATTTAACTAAAGTCAGTTAAAACAAAAAAATATTGTTTTTGAAAATGAATTATTATGGAAATGAACCTAAAAGGAGTGGGGAGGACTGATACAACCAAACTGTTGGAACAGGGAGAAAAATATAACTGAATCATACGTTGAGGGGTCCAAGACAGCATAGTCAGCAGTGAAGGATGTTGGGATTGTTTTTACCACATCTGCTCCTAAAGTACTAATGTAAAGAGGAACTTGTGTAACTACTCCTAAAATGCAGCACACAATTCTTTTCTATTATTACTATTTACATATAGAGCAAGGGTCCCCAACCTTTTTAGGAGAAGGGACCAGTTTCATAGAAGACAACTTTTCCACAGACTGAGGGGAGATGGTTTTGATTTTGCTCACTTGGCCGCCACTCACCTCCAGCTGTGAGGCCTGGTTTCTAACAGGCCATGGACTGGTACAGGTCTGTGGCCCGGGATTGTGGACCCCTGAGCATTCAATATAGTGAAAGACTAGGAATGTCACAACTGCCCCTTAGAGATAGCACAGGATTGGCACAGGAGTGCACCAATTACAAATACCTGAAGAATAAAAATTGTGATCAGACTGAGGTTTGAGAGAATTGGAAAAGATACAAATTCAACTAATGATGAACCACAGTCTGAAATGCAAGAACTATTTTAAAACAGAAAACTTCTATATTTGTTCTATTTTATGTTCTGGTTATATATATAAAGTATATATATAACCAGAACATAAATATAAAGTCTTTTCTGTGTGTTTTTTTTAATATTTCTTATGCTGGTCTTTTGACCATAACAATAAACTACACTGCATTGCCTTACACTAAGGTAAATTGAGAGACGGTCCATGTATAAGCTCTTAGATCTTTCCCCCCATTTTTAAACATAACCAAAACAATTTGTCATATGCAGGAAGCATAGATGATACCTATCTAGAAGGTAAAATAAAATGAGACCAAACACTTCCACATTTCACTTCTACTATTTCCTACATATATTGTGCAGAGTTGAATTCCAATGTTGGATCTTATCCAGCAGATTTTATTCTAAAGGTGCAACATGACACCTGGGATGGGAGGAGTTAATAGGGTTTGTTTGCTGACTGACATATTCCCGTCTCAGGACTCTGCATCTTATAAGTATAAAAGATTTACTTTATATCCTCAAGGACCTTGGTGAAATGCTGTATAAGGGGGGTAGGAGAGATAAGATCAAAATATGTAATCATTTGGGCTGTAATTAAATACAATAGCCAGTTTATATCCACTTTCCTAGAAAAAGGGCAATGGAGACATGAACAAAGCAGAGCCTACAGCTTAATATTTATTCCACAGTAGAGCATCCATACGGAAAGAAGTTGTTGCAGGAAACCAACTAGTGTGAATGAAATCTTCAGTAGGATCTTACCAGCGCTCTATATCATGATTCCTACCACCCATGCAAGAAAGGTGGATGCATTTGTGTCTGAGCCAATGTCTAGCAGCTCTAACAAACCATAAATCTAATTTGATTATGAAAACTGAAGAGAAAAAGCTGTGAATAAAGCATGAAGTTAGCTTGTTGCTTTACTGCCTGTTAAGTCAAGAGAGACTCCAATTGAAAATAGTTAGATGCCTCATAGCTATGGGAGTTTTAGCCAGATAGCATTTGTGGCTTTCATTTGGTAATGGGCATTGGAAAGTATATCTAGAAACAAATACATTTTTAGCAATTTTTCTCCATACCAAATAATAAAATCAAGTCAGCAATGACATGCCGAGCCAAGTGATGATGCACTGGCTTAATATTAAAAAGGAGGTCCTTCTCTAAGAATACTGAGTACTATCAAACTGAAGGATTTAGCTTGGTGTTATATACGATGTATGTATCAGATGTCTTTGCTGAAAGCAATCACGAACACAATGTAAGGATCCTGCTACCCATAATGCCATAATGGTGAACATATGATAGGATAAAGCTGGAAAGCACTCTAATTCTGTTTTTATCAGCAGAAAAGCACAAGCCTGTTGTACTGTCATTTGATAGTTAGATTTTTTATTTATTTTAATTTTTCATTTAAGTAGGTCCCTGGTTTTTGGCCATTATTTGCTGAACCTCTTACTAAAAAGAGAAAGACAGAGAAAGATCACAAAATTTTCACGGAGGAAAAAAGAAAACAACACAATGCACGAGAAAAAAAATTCCTTTATTTGCAGATTTTTAAAATGCTGCCTTTATTACTTTATACGTATCTCAAGGCATTGAAAATACATAATCCTTCCCCCTATTTTTTGCACAACCCTATGAAGTGAGACGAGCTGAGAGAATGAGTGGTCCAAAGTCATCCAGCAGCTTTCATGACTAAGACAGGACTAAAATTCACAGTTTCCTGGTTTCTATTTTGGTGCATTAATTATTAGACCAAACTGGCTTTTCTTTACTGATTTCCACTTTCCCAATGAAACATGCTGAGATTTAGATAAGAGGAGATGCAAATTTGTGAATCTGTAAGCTGAGCTTGAGCAGCCTTTTTTAAACTGGGAATAGTGTGATGAGTAGGGCTGAAACAAGACATAAATAAGGTCAGAGCCAAAAAAAGCGCACCCATTCTCCAACAACTCTCTGTCTCATTTCTTTTTGAATCAGGCCATCAACCCATGTTATGTGGTATGTAAGATTCTTGACTTTGAGACTTCCCTAAGGAAAAAAAGTGAATATTGGTAACAGAAGATTCAATTCCTAGGGGATAATAATAAATAAATAATAAAATAATAAAATAAAAATTAATAAATAAGACCAATCTTATTTCATTTTTTGACAAAGTGACTAAATTAGTAACCTAAATGTTCTGGACATATGGTAGTATACTTAGAATTAAGCAAGGCATTTACTTCTTGGTAAACTAGGAAAACATGGAATAGACAGCATCACCACCAGATGGATTTGTAACTGGCTGACAAATCATACTTAACAAATAGTCCTTAATAGTACTACGTCTACATAGAGGGAAGTAAGCAGTGGGTACCACAAAGTTCCATCTTAGGTCAAATACTCTTCAATATCTTTATACATGACTTAGATGAAGGAATAGAAAAGGAACTCATCAAATTTGCAGATGACACTAAGCTGGCAGGAATAGGCAACACTCCAGAAGACAAGCTCAGGATTCAAAAAGATCTTGACAGACTTGAACAATGGACCCAACCCAACAACATGAAATTTAATGTGGAAAAAAACAAGGTTTTACACTCAGGCAGGAAAAACCAAAGGCAAAAGTACAGATTAGGTGAAACCTGGCTCAAAAACAGTAATTGTGAGAGGGACCTTGAAGTACTACAGTAGTGGATGATCACTTAAACATGAGCCAACAGTGTGTGGCAGCAACCAAAAAAGCATCCAGTTTTGGTCACCACATTACAAAAAAGATGTTGAGACTTTGAAAAAAGTGCAAAGAAGAAGAACTAAGATGATTAAAGGCCTGGATACTAAAATATATGAAGAACGGTTTCTGTAACTGGGAATGGCTGGTCTAGAGAAAAGAAGGACTAGGACTGGCATGATAGCAGCATTCCAGTATTTGAGTGGCTGCTACAAAGAAGAGGGAGTCAACTTATTTTCCAAAGCTCCAGAAGGCAAGACAAGAAACGATGGAAACTAATCAACGAGAGAACCTGGAATTAAGGAGAATTTTCCTAACCAATGGAACAGCTTGCCTTCTGAAGTTGTAGATGCTTCATCACTAAAGGATTTTAAGAAAAGACTGGACAGCCAGCTGTCTGATATGGTATAGGATCTCTTGCTTGAGCAGATGATTGGATTAGAATACCTCCAAGGTCCCTTCCAACTCTATTAGTTATGGTATTGTTTGTAAGGGCTGAGTACGTCTTTGATTGTCTTGCCTATCTAATTATAAAAGAGGCATTGTGAGATGCCACTTAAGCTGATTTAAACTGCAGGTCCAAAACTGTTTTAAGGCAATGGTGATTCCTTACTAAATTCTCAATTTTTTAATTTTACAATGATCCAAATATTCAGCCCAGAGTTTTTACACTACAGATAGTTCTTGTATTATGATCAAAATTGGGATATGATTTGGAAAAGAAGGCAAAGCCCTACAAAGGAGGCTCCATTCTCGTAATCCTTCAGAAGCCTCCTTCTGCAAGCTTTTAGTGATTTGGAGAAGGAAGCTGCTTAAAGAATGGCACAAGGTAGCTTCAGTAAAAAACCTACAACATTCATAAGCTGGGCATGTTTATCAGTGGCTGGACAAAAACAGCGAAGGTAACTGGGGCACTTTTCCTGTGTTGGTGGGCAAGATCAAAAGCCACCAAGTGTGCACACTGGTGGGTTGGGTAGCAGGCAGCTTTAAATGTGCTGGTGGGTCAAGTAGCAGGCTCAGTCTTTCCAAGCAGCAGCAGCTTTGTCCATGCTGGTAGGCTGGGCAAAGATAGGCACATGGGAGACGTTACAGCACACCTGCAGAATAAGTGTGGGCTGACTGCCAAGCACCTTAATTTTTCTCACTTGTGCAAGGGCCCTGCAACAGCTGTAATTTTAGACAAAGGTCTTAAGTCCCTTCGTTCAGTACTGTCGTAATTTAGAGCAATCATTGAATGAATGGTCATAAATCAAGGACTACCTGTACATCAAACTGGACTTTCTGATATTCATCTTGTTTGTGATACCTAATCACAGGCCACAATCCATAAGAGAAATAGGTGTGCTTCTCAACTGTTTTATCAAACATACACACCACATCTTATTAGACAGAGGAGGCTGGTAACCCACAATAGAAACTTCAAGAGCCAGAAAAGATCGGGTTTCCCTATGAGATGCTGACTCCAACAGCTGATGCAAACAGAGAAAACAAACCCCTTTTATTTTAGAAGGTTGTGCATTTCTCTTTTTATCTTAATTAACTGTGATTTTTTTTTTTGCTTTATTTGCTAGTCTGTGACTAAATAAAAAATGATTGATTGATTGATTGATTCTTTCCTGGTTCAAGATTTTGATCTTCAATTCTTACCTTGTTTGACTTTATTTCAGTTTTATCCTCTTAAACTGACTCAATTATATAGTATCTTATTCTGCTACTAAACTCTTAGCAGTGTGGCAATATACCTCTAATATGTATATGCATGTATAATATTGTATATGCAGATTGTATTATTAATTTCAGTTAGGGATACAATACATATATTTCTTCTTACTGGGAAGTTGGCTGCCCTGTTATGTATCCACTGAATTATATTTTGCAACTCAACATCCCTAATTTTTTGCTTTTCTTTCTTACATTTCCATTTTAAAAATGGTATTACTTTTATTGACAGGGTGTACAACCCATCCAGGTTAAATTTTCTTTTACCATTTTCCAGTAAAATAAAATAAAACCTTCCACATTTCCTATTTTCACTCCATCACATATGCTGTACCCACAAGATACTTTTGTTTAACTGATTTCAGATGCAAAAATCTGTTTACAAGAGCAAATTTGTTCTATTTATTTTTGGTCCATCAACTAAATACTATTGTTCAGTTATTTACTGGACTATCCAAGCTAGATCAGTGTAGTATAAAAGAATTCTATATCCTTCTAGAGCAATTAATTTTTCTAATTCTGAGATTCCATCCAATATTCCAATCTTCATTAGAATAGAATAGAATAGAATAGAATAGAATAGAATAGAATAGAATAGAATAGAATAGAATAGAATAGCTCTTACCGTTGTGTATTTGCCCAACTGGCAAAGTGAAGGAAATGTTTCCTGGTGAGATTTTCTGATTTTCTCAGTGAGATCATCCAGTTCTGCTGTCATTTCATAATTCTCCAAGAATTCTTGCTTTAAAGGCTCCTTTTTCTTTTTGTTCCTGTCATTTCTGACAGCTGGAGGCAAGAAAAAGAAATTCAAATTTGGTTACTTAATTATCTAAATTTGGTAATTTGCTTATCTAAATTCAATAGATGTTGAATAAGTATTAAAAAGGCCAAACATAGAACACAGAGAGGAAAAATAGTAATTTAATAGCTTTTTTTAAAGTGTCCATTAGATTACAGATAGTTCTTGAGTTATGATCATAACCATGTTTGACGTTATAGCTAAACAAAAGAACTTACGGCTGGAGCCCAAAATTACAGCCACTGGAGTGCAGGGAAACAGCAGAGTGCAGGGAAACAACAGCCTCAGCCTGCAGGGTGAAAAGGGCTGCAGCTGGGTTAGGGTGGCTGAGGTTTCCCAGAGCGGATGTGATTTTATGCAGCACTACTGAGATGACTGCAGCTATGTGATGCTCTGCTGGGGCTTCCTGGGGTGCTGAGGCTTTGCACTGTGCTGTTGGGGCAGGTGGAGCCTCCAGGGGTGCTATGACTTCACACTTGAGTTGTAGCTCAAGAGTTCTTTGCAGCCCCAGAGTTGCAGTATGGCAAGAAGCTCCTGAGCTGGAGATGACAAGCAGCCTCAGAGTTACATGGTTCTGGGACTGCTTGCTGCCCCAGAAGACAAAGTATAGGGCAGTCAAAAGGACAGAAATGGGAAAGGCAATAGGCAGGTGGAGAGAGTTGAAGAATTACCTTGGGGGAGGACCAATGGCACATTTTGAGAAGGATCATCAGCTAACAACTTATAGGTAAAGGTAAAGGTTCCCCCGCACATGCGTGCTAGTCGTTTCCGACTCTAGGGGCCGGTGCTCATCTCCGTTTCAAAGCCGAAGAGCCAGCGCTTGTCCGAGGACGTCTCCGTGGTCATGTGGCTGGCATGACTAGACGCCAAAGGCGCACGGAACTCTGTTACCTTCCCACCATAGTGGTCCCTATTTTTCTACTTGCATTTTTACGTGCTTTCGAACTGCTAGGTTGGCAGAAGCTGGGACGAGTAACAGTAACAACTTATAGAATTCAGTTAATAACAGCATGGAGAGTTGCTGTTACTAAGTGATGCGACAAGTGACATTTCATTTTATGACAACAGTGTTTAGTGATGGAAATTCTCACCCCAACTGTGATCATAAGTCAAAAACTACCTGTAGTAAATTGTAATAAGAAATTCTCTTTCTCTACAAAATCTGAGATTTCCTGAAGTCAATATTAAAAATTAGAATGTTATTTTTGACATTAGAATCACTTAACCTTATATGAAGAAAAAGCTCTCCATATCAACTATTGGAATGCAAAAAAGTACCAATGAATCATAAGGGCCTTATAATCATTTAGCTCTGCCTCACTGGGCCCACTGAAATTGAGGAAAACTGTGGGCACCAGCACATCTTTGACTTTTTTTTTCTTTGACTATAATAATGGGAATCTAATATTATGCAAGTTACATGCCAGCTTCCAGCATCATTTTTATTTCCAGGATCTGATTTCCTGATAAAAAGTCCATTGGCATTAAATATTTAAGTTAACATTGATTGGCACTTTTAGACAGGGATGGTTTACCTGGATGAGCAGGTTTCTCTGTGCTTGCTTGTTACTAGTCCTATCACACAAATTTAGTTTCCTACAGTTCCCTTCTTCCAGGATTGTCTGTAGGAGCTGGTTAAAAAAAGTCCAGATAGTGACTTTGATAAGCTCTTTGCAGACTATGGCTTTTGCTGTAAGAGGCAACTAAGTAAATTTCATAAAAATCATCTAGAACAACTAAACTTTATATGGGGAGGAATGATTTTAGGCTGACATATAGTACAAGCAGAGGACCAGAGAATAATACAATAATACAATAATACAATTATATAAAATTGTATTACTGATTAATAATGATTAATACAGTTGTATAAAATCTGAGCTAAGTATAAAATCTGATCCTAAGATTCCAAATGATGTCATTGAGAGTGATTAATGGAAATTCTATCAAATTCTGCTGGCAAAAAGGACCTATATATATATACAACTATAGACTAAAAATCTGCCTCATTCCTTTACTTATTTACTATTTATACATATGAAAACATTCCTCAAGAGACTTCCGGTGGCTCCGCGGCGCCGGAGACAGCCTTCCCGGGCTGCCCGCGGCTCAGCTGTGTGATTTTTCGCCCGAAACAGCGCCGATCAGCTGTTCGGGCGAATTTGAAGCCCCCTCCTCGGGAGAAGAGGAGGGGGTGAGCCCCCAGGTAGGGGTCGAGTTCTCCGGGGCCGCCTGAGCTTGGAGCTCGGGCGGCTGAAGGATTGAACTCCCCCGTAGCCTGGGCTGCTCCCAGCTGGCTAGCGTCTCTGCTCCGGACTTTATGGAGCAGAGCCAGGCGTCTGCGACCATCCCTGCTTGAAGGAGAGACTATGAAAGGAAAAGAGCAGGCAGAGCAGTACAAGAGGGAAAGATGAAGAGATGAAGAGGATTATTTTATTTTACTCTCAAGCTTGATGGACTTTGCTTAAAACTTAAAGTGAAAGTGCGTCACAATTGTAAGTAAAAGATGGCGGCTAAACCTCCCCCTAGAACTTTTCGGAGTGCTGGAAATTCTCCGGTGCAACAACAATCATTACTGCAGGCGTTGCATTCTCCTGATGTATTGACATTGAAGGATCTTGAAAAACATACCCAGTTAATTTTGGAGTCAATGAGTGTTAAATTTGTACAGATGGAGGAGAAATTGGAGAAATTGGAGCAGAGAATGGAAGAAAGGATGGAGCAGAAACTTAGAGAGATGAAGGTAGACATTTTGTCCTCAGTGCATAAAGTAGCTAAATGTGTGGAGGTGCTGGATGACCAAGTGGAAGACTTGACTCAAAAGAATGCTATATTAGAAGCAAAAGTATTGGAAATTGAAGATTTAAAAGACAAAATGGATAGCGAACAGAGTCTGGCTCAATTTTACCAGATGCAGTTTGCTGTTAGAATTAGAGGCCTAAAAGAGAATATTAAAGAAGATTTAAAGCAGCTGGTTTCTGAGGCTTTTGAGGGGGTATTGAACCATCCAGCATCTGAAATAAAACAAGGCATGGACAAAGTGTTTCGTGTGAATTCGTGGATTGCTAAGCAGAGAAAGTTGCCTAGAGATGTGGTGGTTTATTTTGTAAAAAGGGAAATTAGAGATGAAGTTATACAAGCTGCCTATGATACCAAAGTTGTGATTGCTGGTCAAGAAGTTTTGGTTCTAAAAGAAATTCCTCCAAAGATTTTAAAGAGAAGGAAGGACTTTATATTTCTTGTGCAAGAGCTCAAGCGAAGAGATATAAGGTTCAGATGGGAGATCCCAGCTGGGTTGAGCTTCATGTATGATGGCAAAAGGTACTGTTTGGGTACTGTGAAGCAAGCGCATGATTTTTACAACAATGTTTTAAAAACAACCCCATCAACACTTCTGGAATCTGCAGAGGGATCTGGAGAAGGAGAACATCAAGAGGATGAAGATGGACAGATAGACGAGAAGGGTACAGGAGGAGATCAAGCTGCAACTCTTTTGGATGATCCTAGAGAACAGAGGGTGACGCGTGCTGCCTTAAAACGCTCAAAAAAGATAAAAAAATAAGACCAGTAGAAATCTATGGAACTTCCACAATATACTTATAGTCAAGTGGTAGTTGTGTTTTTAAGAGTTTTGGGATGATATGTATGGTAACAGAATTTTTAATTTGGAATTAATGGACAATTTACTACAGAGGAAGAGGAAGAAAGTTTTGTGGGTTAATGCGGGTTAATTTGTGTAAGAACTATCTATTATAGCCTATTTTGGCTAGAGAGGTTAATAGGGATAGGTGCTTGTGATGTGTAAGTGAGAATATGTCTAGGTAATAGTGAATTGTGGAAGAACATAGATGGGAATGATGCTAGTTTTCTTTTATTTTAGTTCTTTATACATATTTAGTATTGTTAAGGATTGGTTTACTCTATATAAGCTAGAGAGTGATGGATTTTAGAGTTTATAATTGTTAGTATATGATTGTTTATGATTGCTTTTTAGATATATACCTTGTATTTTGCTCTGGGAAGTCGGGGGGGGAGGGGGGGAGGAGGGGAAGTAGAGGGGGGGAGGCAGGGGAGGGAGGAGGGAGAGGGGGAGGGGGGGAGATAGGGGGGAGGTAGGGAGGGGAGGAGGGAGGGGGAAGGGGGGTTTTTCAAAGGAAAATTGTATTTTAAAACTTTTCAATTAAAAAAAAAAAGAAAACATTCCTCAAGATACTATTTTTCATCATCTAAATTTGGTTAAGGACAAAATTATGGTTTTTGTATCATACACCATTACCCATATCTCTTTGGTATCATACACCATTACCCAGATTAATTTTATTAATTTGATCATTTTATATCTTGTTACCTGTAAATCCTGTTAAATTGACAGGACTCTTTCCTAATTCTATTTCGAGATACATTGGGATCTTTAAAGATGCAAAATATTCTTTCTTTGAAATAAAACAAAATTAAAATACTTCATCTTAATTAATGATCAACAAACTCAGAAATCCAGAGTCATTGGTAGGGCATATGCAACATTTGTGGTATCTCAGAGACAACGGTTGATTAGCTAAGAGCTTTTGTTAGAAAAACTCTATGCCTGAAGTGGACTGAAAATGTGATAAGGATATTACATTGAATCAGTCAATTGCTGGTTTGCAATACAGTAGATACTATATGTACTCAGTGTTGAGATTCAAATATGTGAAGAACCGGTTCTCTATGTGGATGCCACTTCCGGAAGTCCATTCTGGGCCTGGGCAACAAAAAAATAGCTACCGGTTCTGCCAAAGTGGTGCGAACTGGTTGAATACCCACCACTTGTATGTACTCTATACTTTTCAGGGAAGATAATGTCAATAGTGTCTGTATTCACTGCATGAATGAAGCAATGAATAATGTATTGTAAAAAAATTACTTATAAGCAAATAATAAACCAAAGTACAAATTTGCCCTGTTCATCTTGCAATCTAACATTTGGTATGATGAAAATTGTAAAAGAATCAAGAATAGCAATGAGCAGCCATGAGTCCTATGGTATCAATAGTTTATTCAAAATCTCTATTCATTAAGAAAAGGAGAAGGAAAAAGTTCTTGCAAATTTCACTAGAATATTGAGAATGTTCAAAGTTCTTCCAAAAAATACTCCATATGTTTTTGCTGATAAAATTTGTAATTAATTAATGTTTAATGAAGTTCATTGTGACTGGAAAGAACATTTTAGGCATATGGTTAGGTTCAGGCTTTGTAAGACCTACAATATGTATATATTTAATAGACACATTTTCCTTTTCTTCATCCACTGTTAAGGCAATGCTATCACTTGGCAGTTTTAGGCAGACACTGACAAGACAAGCTTGACCTGGGTTAGAAACCATGGTTGCTTTCAAATAAGAATATACCATTTTCATTATGCACACTGCTGGCAAATTAGCATCTGGGGGAGAGGGGATACTGAAAAATGTTTAATGGCATGCTCCATTCTTTATACATAATTAAAATCAAAAACAGCTACAATTCACAGCTCCACAACACTGCACCAATTCTCCTAAGAGTATTGAGTTTATAAACTCAAAATCCTTTGGGGTTCACCATTATTACAAGAAGATATAGGCACACTGCTAGCTGAATACTTAGGTTAATATTCTTTTTATAAGCAGAATAACCAGAAATGACAAACATGTCTCCACAGCACCCCCTCTCTACTTGACGACTAGATATTGTCGCTAAAATCCATCCATTTATTTATTTATTTATTTATTTATTTATTTATTTATTTGGTTGGTTGGTTGGTTGGTTGGTTGGTTGGTTGGTTGGTTGGTTGGCTGGTTGGTTGGTTGGTTTATATACCGCCCTATTCCCGAAGGACTCAGGGCAGTTTACAAGGCAAAATTTAAAAACAATCCAATATAAAATTAAAATAAATTAAATTAAGTCTAGCCACAAAAATTAAATCACAATTTAATAACATTAAACCCCTCAGTCCAGACCAGATAGCTCAAAGAGCCAGGTTTTTAGGTCCCGGCGAAATGAACGAAGGTTGGGGGCAGTCCGGAGTTCCGTTGGCAGTTGATTCCATAGGGCAGGCGCGCACACAGAGAACGCCCTCCCCCTGTGGATCGCCCGTCGGCAATCCTTGACTGGCGGTACCCTGAGGAGGCCCTCCCTGTGGGAGCGCACAGGACGATGGGAAATTGACGCTGGCAGCAGGTGCTCCCTTAGATAATCCAGGCCCATGCCATTTAGGGCTTTATATGTCATCACCAGCACCTTGAATCTCACCCGGAGGGCAACTGGAAGCCAATGCAGCTCGCGGAGAAGAGGTGTTACATGGGAGTATCGGGAGACTCCCATCACAACTCGTGCGGCTGCATTCTGCACCAGCTGAAGCCTCCGAGTGGTCCTCAGGGGCAGCCCCATGTAGAGAGCATTGCAGTAGTCTAGCAGGGAGATCACGAGCGCATGGGTGACTGTGCATAGGGCATCTCGGTCCAGATAGGGCCGTAACTGGCGCACCAGATGAACCTGGGCAAAAGCCCCCCTGGCCAAGGCTCCTATATGATCTTCCAAACTGAGCCGTGAATCCAGGAGGACACCCAAGTTGCGGGCCCTATCAACGCGGGGTAACGCCTCATCCCCCATAGTTAATGATGGAAAAGATTGGTTAGTCTGAGATGCCGGTATGCACAGCCACTCAGTCTTCGCAGGATTGAGACGAAGCCTGTTTCTCCTCATCCAAACCCGGACCGCTTCCAGGCAACGGGACATCACGTCGAGGGCATCACTGGGTTGATTCGGGGTGGAAAGAAAAAGCTGGGTATCATCAGCATACTGATGATACCCCACCCCGAAACCACGAATGAGCTCACCCAGCGGCTTCATATAGATGTTGAACAAGAGGGGAGAGAGGACCGACCCCTGAGGAACTCTACAAATGAGAGGCCTCGGGGCGGACCTCTGCCCTCCCGTCAACACCGACTGTGAGCAGCCCAGGAGGTAGGAGGAGAACCACTGTAAAACAGTGCCCCCCACTCCCAAACCCCTGAGATGCCGCAGTAGGATACCATGGTCGATGGTATCAAAAGCCGCTGAGAGGTCTAATAGGACTAGGACAGAGGAACAACCCCTATCCCGAGCCCGGCAGAGATCATTCACCAGTGCAACCAATGCCGTCTCTGTGCTGTACCCGGTCCTGAAGCCCGATTGGTATGGGTCCAGATAATCAGTTTCCTCCAGGAACAAAGGAAGCTGAAGTGCCACCACGCTCTCAACCACCTTCGCAAGAAAGCGAAGGTTGGAGACCGGACGATAGTTGTTCAAAATAGCAGGGTCCAGGGCAGGCTTCTTGAGGAGGGGCCTCACCATTGCCTCCTTCAAGGCGGCAGGGAAGGTACCCTCCCTCAAGGAAGCAGTTATTACTGCCTGGAACCAGCCTCGTGTCTCCTCCCGGGCTGCATATACCAGCCAGGAGGGGCACGGGTCCAATAAACACGTGGCGGAACTCAGTCTCCTCATGATCCTGTCCACCTCATCTGGGGTCACAGGATCGAATTCACTCCAGGTAACATTCTCTAGACCGCTCGATTCCTCTCCGTCAGTCTCTGCCCAGTCAGAATCCAAACTGGCTTGAATCAGAGCGATTTTCTCCATCAGATGATAGCTAAACTCCTTGGCTCGCCCCTGCAAGGGCTCCTCCTTCACCTCCTGATTAAGGAGGGAGCGAGTCACCCTAAACAGGACGGCCGGGCGATTATCTGCAGATGCAATGAGGGCAGCAAAGTAATTAGACTTCGCTGTCCTCATTGCCGCGAGATAAGACCTTGTAAAGGTTCTTAACCGCAACCGGTCAGACTCAGACCGGCTGGATCTCCAATAGCTCTCTAGACCTTGTCTCCGATGCTTCATCTCCCAGAGCTCCACAGAAAACCATGGAGCCCACCGGGATCTGCACCGGGTCAGGGGTCGCAAGGGTACAACACGGTCGAGTTCCTCGATGGCAGCCCTTTCCCAGGCATCCACCAAGGCGTCGGCTGGGCTGTGAGCGAGGGGGATAGGTATAGACCCAAGCGCCGTCTGGAACCATTCCAGATCCATTAGGTGCCTGGGGCGGAACCACCTGGTCGGTTCCGCAGCCCAGCAGCAGGGGGTGGCATAGTGGAAGACCAACCGCAGGAGATGATGATCGGACCATGACAGGGGGATAATAGTTGGCGAGCCCACTCCCAGATCATCAAACCACTGCCCAGATAAGAAAACTAGGTCGAGAGTGTGTCCTCCCCCATGAGTCGGACCCTGAATTACTTGGGTCAGGTCCATGGCTGTCATGGAGGCCATAAACTCCCGGGCCAACTCAGACGACCCTCCCAGAGAAGGCAGGTTAAAGTCGCCCAGAACTATAAGTCTGGGAAACTCAACTGTCAACCCTGAC
Source organism: Vipera ursinii (assembly GCF_947247035.1). Taxonomy (NCBI): domain Eukaryota; kingdom Metazoa; phylum Chordata; class Lepidosauria; order Squamata; family Viperidae; genus Vipera; species Vipera ursinii. Next base: position 82,927,633 of record NC_139517.1, read on the forward strand.
AGGACGTCGAGAAGCTCGGGCAGGGCCGTTGCTACACTGCTGGGTGCCAGGTATGTTAGCAACAAGCCCAACTGAGCCCCAGGGTCACACCTCAGGAGGAGGGATTCACTCCCGCCTATCTGTATAATAGTGGTCTCCCGCGGACATAAGGTCTTCCGTATAACTACCGCCACCCCACCGCCCCTGCCCTGAGCCCATGGCCGATGTAACACACAGAAACCTGGGAGGGCAAAGCTCAGTCAGAGGGACACCTCCCTCTGAGCCCAACCAGGTTTCTGTAATGCATGCCAGATCAGCGTGTTCCTCCTCGATCAAATCACGGACGAGGGGAGCCTCGTTCACAATGGATCTGGCATTAAAGTACACCAGCCTGAGCTCAGGGGCCTGATCCCTCTCACCCCCAGATAAATGTGTACCAACTGGAGGATCGGAGCACGCCACCGCTTGAAGACAGTGGGGGCACGATCCCAGGTGTTGATATGGCCCTCCATGTAACCACCTGCTGCCGTTCCCAATCGGCATGGGGATTTGAAACCCCACCCCAATGCCAGGGAAACCAGGAGACCCCAACCCTAACCCCATCTCACCAGGAACCATTTCAGGCCTGGACTGATGACTGGTTGGTGGGGTACACCCCAATTCCCTCCCAACCCTACCATCCCCCCCTCCCTAACCCTTTAAAACAGCTGGCTAGAAAACATATTAGGGGCCTCTTAATATATCTCCACCAGAGGCCCCTATCTATGCCCAACCACCTCTCTTGGTCCCAACAATTGGGCCTGTCCTTAAGGGGATTGGAGGAAAAGGCGGCAGGTCGTAACCAGGAGGGAGGTACCCTCCTGAGGGCATACAGGTCAGCACTGGAGTAGTGCAAACGAGCCATATAATAATAAAAATATCCACATAGGGCAGTTGTTAACAAATGGGTAGTCAGATGGTATTAAAATAATATCAAGATGACATTGATATTGAGTCCGGAAAATACCTCAGGTCCACCAATCCGGCTCCGCTCTCACCTGAGCCGGAACCAGGCAAAGAAAGCCCAACCACCCTCTCAGTACAGCTGGGCATCCAACCTGGGGTGGACAGAGTACGGGCTACTGGGATAAACCTACCCCAACTGGTCTCTCACACCAGTGGGGAGGTTGATGACCAATCCAGAACCGCCCTCTCACTGCGGTCAGGTCCATTCCAGACTATCAGTAGGGAAGTCACAGGAGCAGGGGCATAAACCATATCCAAATAATCAGCATAAAATTAAAGATGAGAAGATTAGCAGAAAGGAGCCGGGTCAAAACACCACAGCTATAGTTCCAAGACCACTCCACAGCCGAACTCCAGGCCGCTGTTGTCACCTCGCTGCTTCTGCTGTGGAAAGGGGGGGGCACCGTGCCAAAAAAAGCGCCCTGCATCCTGCTCCAACCTCCAACCGGGCATTAAAACGCAGCCGCAGCTGATCTTCGGGCCACCATAATCCCCAGCCACTGCTGCCATTCCGGAGGGGAAGGAATATCTCCACGCCACAAAATGGTGCCCGCCAGCTGGACCAAGGCGCTGGGCTGGGCCGTGGCTGATCTTCAGGCCACCAGGCTGCTGCCGCCATTCCGGGGAAGGCGAGAGACATCCACACCACAGAAAGCACCTGCCAGCTGATCCAAAGCACTGGGCCGGGCCGCGGCCGATCTTCGGGCCACCAGGCCGCTGCTGCCGTTCCCAGAGGGTGGGAGGTCTCCATGCCATAAAAAGAGGCACCCGCCAGCTGATCTAAGGTGGGCCAGGCCATGGCCAATCTTCGGGCCACCAGGCCGCTGGTGGCAAAACCAGGGCTTTTTTTCTCATAGAACGTTCAGAACGTTCAGAACTTCGTTCCGGCACCTTTTTTTGCAAAAAAAAAAAATCTCCATCTGAAAGCCTATTGCAGGGCTAGGCAATCTTGGCCCTTTTTTTATGACTCATGGACTTCAACTCCCAGAAATCTTGAGCCAGCCATACTGAGGGGAAAGGGAGAGGTCCAAGCTCAGTCATGCTGGCTCAGGAATTCTGGGAGTTGAAGTCCTTGAGTCGTAAAAGAGCCTGCCCTACAGGAGGACATTAAAGTTGCTTCTTTGGGAACTAAACATTTAGAATCTAAAACAGCTAATTAAGAAAAGCCAACAGGAAAGAACCTCACATTTTTCATCTGCTTCAGTCTTTTGAAAGGTAAAATTAGATAACAAAATAATTATTTCCTCTGTTAACATCTCTGCAATGAAATCAAACATTTTTCTCAATGTAATATGTCTAATTTAGCTGATGCTAGAAAAAAATAATATCTTTTGTACAGACTCTTGAAAACTATTTTGAATCTAACCTTCTATTACAACTAAACCACTTTAAATTAAACAATTCTTAAAATCAAATGTTCTTAATTTGGACTTTACTTTTACTGTTTGGACTGTTGTGTGTTTTGAAAAATAGATTACCGGTATTTAGAATCTAGTTATGTTGCACTTCAGTCTTTAAATAATTAATCTAGTATATACATAACAATATATGATGTTTTTCCATGGTGAGGTTAACATCAATAACAACATTTATTAAAAAGGCTAAAGTAATTTATAGTGGTATTATCTGTACATTAAAGTTTTGTTTAGTCACAATCTTTCACTTTTCACATTCTGGAAAAGCAGTGGTCATGTATCCTAGCAAAAGATGTTACATATGTGCATAAGCATAGTCAGTAGCATATGCCATTTTAAAAATATCAGACATGCAAAGAAAGAAAAATAAGTCCAAAATATCTGTATTACATTCAGAAATGCCAACTTTGCAACCAATATTTCTCATCCATAACTATGGCACCCTAAGGATACCTGCATACATGCAAATGTTTCTCTGGGATCAGTAACACAGCAGGGATTGCTTTTTCCTTCCAGTAACAGATTGCTGGGAAATACAAAACATGGCCTTAAGAATTCCAATGTTTGTTATAAAATTTTCTGGATGTGGTTGGAAAGAGGCCTAGAAATGCCAGCACAAATACATCACACTTGCTGACCGTGCACACACAACTAATTATAATCTTCAATTATATGTGATATGCTATCAATGAAAATGTATAGATATAGCCAGCAGATGTTTAGAGAACCTTTATTTTTCATACACTGTTCGAATTTTGTTTTAATGCCATGGTGATACACAATCAAATGTAGTCAGTGTTTGTTTTTTTTTAAATCCCAAAGCATCTGTTCGTTAAATACAGTATAACAAAGTTTTGGATGATGGAATTATTTTTTATCTAAGGATAACTAATGATAACAGCTCTTAAATCTGTTATTTTGTTTTATTTTTGCACAAAAAAATTGTATAATTTGCATTTGCATTAATTTACAAATGGAATATGTTGTTAAAATGTATTGGTGTTGAAATAATTAGTGCACACATATACCTAAAACCAGTTTATTGTATTTGGCAATTGTACTAAAAAAATCTCGTCAACCAATATAATTCATTTAATTTGAAATCAAGTGAAAAATTGATTTAAATTATTTTATTAAAACAAATTAATGGCAATTCTTTTATAAGAAGTTGCCTCAAACAAAATCAGTTTGACATGCCTGCTCTAGATAGTTGAATGCTCCAAAATAAATTCTAGACCAGGCCTGTACATGCAGCCTACCAAGCACCCTTAGACAGAGCACAGACTTTTTTTAAAAAAAAAAGTAATAAAATCACGACGACTGCCCTGAAAGTCATGTTGCCTAGTGCCTCCATGGCTTACCATGACCACGAGCTGCAACACTGTACATGCTCCTCTAGTCACCAAATCATTGATTAGCCCACCAGCATTCCTTTGCAGACCACAAAGATTTTTAATTTATCAGTGTGGGCCTTTCCCTTCTACAAGTAATAATAATAATAAGTTGGAAGGGATCTTGGAGGTCATCTAGTCCAACCCACTGCTCAGGCAGGAAACCCTATACCATTTCAGACAAATGGCTGGCCAGTCTCTTCTTAAAAACTTCCAGTGTTGGAGCATTCACCACTTCTGGAGGCAGGTTGTTCCACTGGTTAGTTGTTCTAACTGTCAGGAAGTTTCTCCTTAGTTCTAGGTTGCTTCTCTGCTTGACTAGTTTCCATCCATTGCTTCTTGTCCTGCTTCCAGGTGCTTTGGAGAATAGCTTGACTCCCTCTTCTTTGTGGCAGCCCCTTTGATATTGGAACACTGCTATCATGTCCCCCCTCGACCTTCTCTTCATTAAACTACACATACCCAATTCCAGCAACCATTCCCTATATGTTTTAGCCTCCAGTCCCCCAATCATCTTTGTTGCTCTTCTCTGTACTCTTTCTAGAGTCTCAACATCTTTTTTACATCATGGTGACCAAAACTGGATGGAGTATTCCAGGTGTGGCCTTACGAAAGCATTGTAAAGTGGTATTAGTACTTCACATGATCTTGATTCTATCCCTCTGTTAATACAGCCTAGCACTGTGTTGGCTTTTTTGGCAGCTGCAGCACACTGCTGTCTCATATTTAAGTGATTGTCCACTAGGACTCCGAGAGCTCTCTCACAGTTACTACTATTGAGCAAGGTACCACCTATACCACGGGTCAGCAACCCGTGGCTGGATCTGTATACTGTCGCCCCGCCTATTTAACTTATATGCAGAGCACAACATGAAAATGGCAGGGCTAGATGAATCAAAAGTTGGAATTAAGATTGTCAAGAGAAATATCAACAACCTAAGATATGCAGATGATACCACACTAATAGCAGAAAGTAAAGAAGATCTAAAGAGCCTCTTGTTGTGAGTGAAGAAGGAGAGTGCAAAAGTTGGGCTGAAACTTAACATTAAGAAAACCAAGATCATGGCATCTGGCCTTCTCAATTCCTGGCAAATAGATGGGGAAGAAATGGAGGTAGTGACAGATTTTATTTTCCTGGGCTCCAAGATCACCGCAGATGGGGACTGTAGCCAAGAAATTAAAAAACGCTTGCTCCTGGGGAGGAAAGCCATGGCAAATCTAGACAGCACACTAAAAAACAGAGATATCACCCTGTCAACAAATGTGCGTATAGTCAAGGCTATGGTCTTCCCAGTTGCAATGTATGGCTGTGAAAGCTGGACCATTAGAAAGACTGAACGCCAAAGAATTGAGGCCTTTGAACTATGGTGCTGGAGAAGACTCCTGCAAGTCCGTTGGACTGCCAGGTGATCAAACCGGTCAGTCCTAGAGGAGATCAACCCTGACTGCTCTTGAGAAGGCCAGATCCTGAAGCCGAAACTCAAATACTTTGGCCACCTAATAAGAAGGAAGGACTCACTGGAGAAGAGCCTAATGCTGGGAAAGATTGAGGGCAAGAGAAGGGGACGACAGAGAATGAGGTGGCTAGATGGAGTCACTGGAGCAGTAGGCGTGAGCTTAAATGTACTCCAGAAGATGGTAGAGGGCAGGAAGGCCTGGAAGAATGTTGTCCACAGTGTCACGATGGGTCAGACACGACTTCGCAGCTAACAACAACAGCTTCTTGTGCCTATAAGTGAAAGTGCCTGTAGAATGAGGGCTGCTTTATTAGTTTGTTCTTCTTTCCCATATATTATAGTCCCTATTTAAGTTTAGTCTGGTTGAAACTAATCAAAAGATTGTTTTAATAATTCTTCAGAGAAAGGGGAAAAACATAACAAAAACATAACAAAAATAGTTCTGGTATATGTTCCAGGAACATAAATTTTATTTAAAATCTAGGGATTAATTCCATTTCACTGTTCCACAACTGAAATTTTAAATAACTCTCTGGTTATTTGGAGCCATAATATGTATTCACTACTATCTTTAAAATCATATCAATGGCAAGGACTGGTCTTAAATTTGCACACAAAGCTGCTTTCTGCTGAATTTCATACAAGAGCAGCATTTAGTCATAGGAATATATATCCTTTGCCTTTTTTGTAAGATATCCATAGACCCAGCAGTAATGCATACACAGAGAATTTCACATCCCTCAAATTGGATACTTATTCTTCCTGTGCCCTCTGAGCAGGCATTTCATTTATATTAATTGCCAAATACAATTAATTTTTCCACTGGCTTCTAAAGAGAAAGTAGAAGTCAATGTAGGTTTAATACTACAGGTAGTCTTTGCCTCTTTTAGCAACCATTTGCAGGTAGAATAGTGATGAAAAAGTAACATTCTTGCATTTATGGCTTCACATGTCTGTAAAGCAAAGGAATGCTGAAGTAAGATTGTAAAATCATGAAGTTTCACTTAGTGATTGCTTTGTTTAACAATCAAGTTGCCAGTCCAATGGTGGTGATTAATCAAGAACAGCTTTGGGTTTACAAAACTCTTTAATTCAACTGTGAGGTTGCAAGGATATTAAGAGCATCACTTCCAGTTTTGTTCCCTAGATTATTTAATTTCATCTTCATAATAAAATGAACTATGATTAGCAATCCAATAAAGGACAGAAATCTAGATTGTCTGTATTCTTAATCTTGCTTTCACTAGAATCACCTATATTAAGTGTAACCCCATTTTAAGCAGGCATTTGAATTTTCAGTCTACAGCCCTAATGCAGCCTGCAAAAAAGCACCATCTGGCCTGGAAGTCATTTAGGAACCTTAGGGATAAGTCTACATTTTGAAATGTTTTAGCAAGTGTTTTCTTTTCTTTCTTTCTTTTTTTTTTAGAGATGTGGAATATTCTGCCTGCTTGTTTTTATTTTTCAGAGGAAAATTCTGTAGACATCTCTAGTTTTACTTCTGTGAAAATGGGCATTTTCACCAGAGCAGGTATGTGATTGGACAATTGCAGTCCTATCTCCTCCTGTTTCTTATGTGATTTATTTTTGTTAGTGATTTGCTTTCTCAGTTTTTCTCTGTGAAATGGATAATTTGCTATTGAAATTCATAGCTTAGGAGACTGAACTCAAAAACCCTTGATTCCCAAAATCCAAGAGAACCAATACAATACAATCTTATGTAATACTACAGTTCACTGTGTTCAATGAAACATCTTCCATGGTAAGCATGCATAATATTATAGTAGTGTCATTTATAGCCCTGTGTTGTATTTCTCCTCATAGCCAAATATTATGTTACTCTTACCTGTTACACAGACTTTGTTAAGTATAATATTATTATTCAGTTTTATGCCAGTTCTTCTCATTCCCATTAACATTCACAATTCAAATTTCTGTTGCAAGACTCTTAAGAACCGAATAACTAGTTTATATGAGGAATTGCTAAGCTCCTGCTCTAATAAACATTGTTTCATGTGGCAGGTGCAAGAAATATCTTATTTCACTCAGAGCTTCTTGCTTTTCACATTCCTTTTGTGGTTAATGCTTGTAAACACAAAACAGTTTGTTATCTGTTTTGCTTTCACCTTCAAGAAAGTTAGCTACTTAATTGAGTCTTCTGATATAAGTCACAGTTTGCTTATTTCTTATTCTCAGTGTAGAAAAATATAGGCTTAAGAGTAGGCAGTCAAAAAAATTAAAATACAATTAATTACTTAATGTCCATTATCTGACCCAAAAGAAGAGGTCAGGCATAGGACTGTTTTTGGAAATCCATAAATTGGGTAAATATTAGTTATTTGATAAATATATAAAAGAAACAGGAAAAACAAAACAAAACATGGCACCATGCTATCAATCTCTTACTATATATGCCATTATTTTCCTAGCAACCATATCTTTCTCTGTATTACTACAATACTACAATACTAATTCAGACTAATCCTCCTTATTCTCACTGTTTCCTTCATGATTCTTTTCTATCATCCTCTGTAATCCAGGATTCCTGCAAGTCATTGAACAGGCTCAGTTCTCACAAGGCAGTTTTTCTTTTGTTTTAGGGCAGACATGTCAAACACAAGGCCCGGGCGCCAGATCAGGCCCGTGAAGTGGTTTCATGTGGCCCACCAAGTCATCCTGGAAACAGTGAGGGAACGGCCCCCACTGCCTTGGCCCTGGCCCAGAGACCCTCCTTCTGCCAGAGACCCTCAGATCTGTCCCACTCCTGCCTAGGCCCCCATAGGCACCCTTGATGCGAATGATGTAGAGCTGGCCACGCCCACCCAGTAGGCCATACGCCCGCTAGCCACGCCCACCCAGTAGGCCACGCCCACCCAGGCCATATCCACCCGGCCCCCTGAGGGCAACCGCAATGCTGATGCGGCCCTCAATGAAATTGAGTTTGACACCCCTGTTTTAGGGTGTTGATTGTTACTAAGTTTCTTTTCCTATTTCAACATACCTTAGGATTTACTCAGACATATTGAATATTTTGATCCATTGTGTTGACATGGGAATGTTGCATTTGCTATAAGAAAGATCCAGTTATCAATATCTGTGTTTTTCTGTACTGCTGCAACTATCAAGTAACTCTAATTCGGAGGGGAGGGGGCAACCGCAATGCTGATGCGGCCCTCAATGAAATTGAGTTTGACACCCCTGTTTTAGGGTGTTGATTGTTACTAAGTTTCTTTTCCTATTTCAACATACCTTAGGATTTACTCAGACATATTGAATATTTTGATTCCATTGTGTTGACATGGGAATGTTGCATTTGCTATAAGAAAGATCCAGTTATCAATATCTGTGTTTTTCTGTACTGCTGCAACTATCAAGTAACTCTAATTCGGAGGGGAGGGGGGGGAATACTGGATACATTTTCTTATCCTGCAAAAACATCAAAGGCCACATGGGTCACTATGTATATATTCACACACACCCTTGTTTTATTTCTCCTTTTCATTTTTAAACCTGATTATACTCACCATTCTTTTGCTAAGTTTTTAGTGTTACCTATTTTCATTTGCACATGTTCTGTTTTTACCTAAGAGATGCCTTTTAAAGCTTCTCTTCCATTTTTTACTGTTAATATATTATTTCACAAGTGACTTAGCTTCTGGATTTTCTGTATGTGTATGTTCTTCTACTGTGTCACTTATTGCTTCATATTTAGTCCTTTGTTTTCTAACTTTCTCACCACTGTCTTTTCAAGGATTTTTCCTCTATACTGAGTATTATAAAGATACTAGTAACAAAGTACTGAGTAACAACTGAGAGATGCTATGCAATGCAAGAATTCAAGTTACCCAAATTCTGTGCAAAAACTGCCAACAAAATGTACAGTAGATGACAGCTTTATGAAAAAGAGACATTTGACGTTTTTACTCCAACATTTGATCTCAACTAGTCCAATTAAATAGCTAAATTCCCATGAATGTTACTATGATCTGAACAGAAAGATAAAGCAAATGATATCATTTCTACTTACATTCTTTGGACATTCCCACTTCAAAGCACTTCTGCAGTCTGCAATATTGGCAGCGATTCCTAGTGACTTTGTTAATAACACAGTTCTTATCTCGGTGACATGTATAAACCATGTTCTTTTGAATGCTCCGACGGAAAAAACCCTGCAATCAATGAAAAAATAAAAATGAGTGAACATTGTTATTGTTTTGTTCTGTGAAGTGACAGAAAGTGTCACATCATGATGCAATTTGATAACATTCAAGCTTTAAAAATATTCAGCATTCAACAATAGAAAACTGTTTTTTTTTAAAATAAACAGTAGCATCTAATATCTAAAACAGGCTGTCAGCAAACAAAGGATAATGTTTAGGAAATTGTCTTGTATCAATCTGGTGAAGGAAAAACCGAGTGAAACAAAGCAAAACATTTTCTGGCATACTTTTGCTATCCATTTATAACAATAAGTGAGGTACAAATGAATGGGTCAAGAGGAAAGAGAACTGGAGTAACTGGAGCTGAAGAAAGAAAGTTAAAATTATAGAAGACTGAGCAGTATATGGATCTAGCAAAACCAAAACCAGAAAGTATAGGGAGACATAATTAATGTACATTCTGTGTTGTCGTATAGTAGAATTTTTATTCTTTTTTCCAATTAGAAGTTATTTTAAACAGATAAAACTAATGCAAGAACCTAATTTAAAAATGCATTTTAAAAAGGAAAATATTAAAACGTGTTTTGAAAAAGAAGAAAAAAAGAAGAAAAAACAAAGAAACTTCCTCTTCAACAACTTTATGTAATTTTAACGTATCACTGCATCTTAAAATGCAACCACAGTAGACAGGGTTTAACTTCCTAGTGTGTTGTATTTATTACTTCACAGTCCTTTTCTGCACATTGCATATTGTTGTTCATTCCAACAATGAATGGCAAAATAAGGAAATAATGCTATAATGGCTAGGATTCAATAATATGCTGGGACAGTATTAAATTGTTGGACTGAATTAAGACCCAGGTAAAAGTTCACCTACAAACATGGAAACCTATCAGGTGAGTTGGTGACAGACATTCTATTTCAGTCCAATGAATCTCACAGTGCTGTTGTGAGGAAAACAGGTTAAGAGAATCCTATGTGTACCACTTGAGTACCTGAATAAAAGATAAATCTGACAAATGTATTTTAAAAAATGGATTTCCTTGACTGATTTTTTTTTAAAAAATAACACTCCATCAAATAAGTATTTGTGTCATCCAAACAGTAATGCAGTGGACATCAATAGAATTATTAATTAATTAGATTTAATCATTAATGAACAAATTTATACATAAAATCAAAGTTTTGGTACTGGTCATTTCTCTGCTTATTGAAGGAATTCAAATTAAAATATCCAGTCTAACATATTCAAAGAAGTTTAGTTATCAGTTCAAACTTTAAACAGTACTTATCTCAATATTAAAGCAGAATCTGTCACTACTACCACCGTACTTACAGTTAATTGAAGTTGCTATCATACTTTTTATAATAGTAGGTTAAATATATCTAACCCCTCTGTCTTCACAGGACTTAATATGCAGATATAGTGAAACCGCAATGTAATATAATGGATTGAATTCTAATATTTTTAGATTTTTAACCTGCAACTATCCATCAGTGAAATTAGAAAAAAAAATACTTGATCACATTAGAAGATGAATCAGCCAGAATATGTTAGATCAGGGGTGTCGAACTGCTGGCCCAAGGGTCGGATGCATCATAGCGAAATCGCACCCACCCCATTGCCAGCAATGGCTAAAAAGTCGTGATACATTGCGATACGTCATGTTATGTTGCGAGTTTGACACCCCTGTGTTAGAGGTCAAGCAACATAAAACATAATGAAATATACATGGATTCTCAGATTTTTCTTGACTTGGGAAATTATTGGTGAGTGTGTATGTTAGGGTTACTTAAGGTTTCACACACACACACACACACACACACACACACACATCAAGTGAACTTGATGCCAGTTTTAAATTAGTCAGTTTTGTGTATGGAAAAGGATATGCAAAAGTTATGAATTTAATCCTGAATAACCACCACTATTTGAATACAAAACATCACACACATTTCAGCTTCTGGAAATAAACTTCCCAGACAACTCCTAGAAGTTGGAAGTTCCTCTAGAAAGAGATATATCAACATTATAGGTGCTGCAGCTAGAACAAACAGAGACAGATAATTCGCAAATATTAAAGATAACATATTGTATGGACAGAAGTTCCATGCAGTACAAAGGGCTATCTGAATTCAACTTAATGCAGATACTGGCATGATGGGATAATTAAAGAATAATGCATTTTTTAAAAAAAATATCCAGAGCTATCCAATCCACGGAATGAAAGAAACAAAACCTGCAATATGAGGAAGGATACTCTACCCATTTGACTTCCATTTATAGGTCACCTGTTTGACAGTTGTCCGTTATGCTACAGACCTAGGCAATCCTTTTAACCCAAGGGTCCTATTACAACTGCTGAAGAAAGAACATGAGAAGGTCCCTCTCATTTACAGGAAGAGAACAGGAATGGATTAGTACCTGCTTACCTTGTTTCCCACCCCTGACTTGGCATCTTCTCCAAAATAAAGTATTTTTCACAACCCAAAAAGGTTGCCCATCACAATATAGGTATTTTGAAGTTATTACAAGCTACCAGAAAAGAGTGCACTAGAAAAACTGGGGCAGCTCTGAAGAAAAGAGCATGCCAGAAAATTAGCTAGTAGGAAAGAACACCTATAATCTTATGAACTAAACTTTTCCTGGAAATATGCTCCTATTTTTATACTAATATTACAAAGCAAATAGGAAGCTAGAAACCTTGCATTTGCCAGAAGACTTCTTGAATTTGGAATTTATGGGCTCCTGTCGCTAGCTGTACCTAGAATTGGTCATATTGACTGGAACCACTAAGAACTGTAAATGAATACAAAGAGATCTTAATCCCTGATATAAAGGATGTATAATTTTGAGGGAACACCTGCTGCCGGCATCAAATGCCCTTCGTCCAGTGCGCTCCCACAGGGAGGGTCTGCTCAGGGTCCCACCGGTAAGAGATTGCCGGCGGGTGACACCCAGGGATAGGGCCTTCTCAGTGGGGGCGCCTGCCCTCTGGAACCAGCTGCCAGTGGAGCTGAGGACTGCCCCCGACCTCCGTTCATTCCGCCGGGGCCTGAAGACCTGGCTCTTCAAGCTCTAGGGCCCAGGCTGAGGAGTAATTTATTTTAATCGGGGTTTTAATTGCACAGGGTTAAGTTTAATCTTTTTAAAATTGGTTTTAACTTTTGTATTGTTGGTTTTTAATTTCCTGTAAACCGCCCTGAGTCCTCAGGGAAAGGGTGGTATATAAATGTAATAAAATAAATAAAGTTTTCAATCCAAAAAAACATCTACCAAATACCAACAGAATACACACTAAAATCAGGCCCATTTTTTTGAAAAGTATTTTTTAATAGCAGTCTTGTACATTTGGCATTTCCCTCTGAGAGAACTACACATCCTAAGATGAGATACGTAATTTATTATCCCTAATAACAAGAATAACAATAATGTAGTGACTTCAAATTAATAGCCAGCAGGATATGAATTATCAATGTTATTTTTTCAAGAATTCATTTGTCCACATTTCACTCTATTTATTAGCATTGAGTACTCTTACAAGAGAGCATATTATGCCTGTAAGGCATAAGGAATTTACATGAACAATTCTCATTAGTGTTAATGGCTATTCAATACCTACATAAATCCTCTGTGATAGAAGTATGAGGGTGTCAGTGACAAAAATAAGCAGGAAAGATATTACCGTTGCCAGACTAAATATTTTATGTACAGAGAGCAGTATATTCCAAACTGCATGTGTTTTATTTGCCATCTAAAGTAGGCTTGCAGAAGATGAATAAACAGTGTGAATTTATTTTTTATTTTTATTTTAATTCCATTTATATTTATTTATTTATTTATTTAGTTGCATTTGTATACCGCCCTTTCCCTGAGGACTCAGGGCGGTTTACAGGGAATTAAAAAATCCAATATACAAAAGTTAAAACCATATTAAAAAATATTAAATTAACCCTGTACACAATTAAAACCCCAATTAAAAAATTTCTCCTCAGCCTGGGCCCGAGAGCTCAAAGAGCCAGGTCTTCAGGCCCCGGCGGAATGATCGGAGGTCGGGGGCAGTTCTCAGCTCCACCGGCAGCTGGTTCCAGAGGGCAGGCGCTCCCACTGAGAAGGCCCTATCCCTGGGTGTCACCCACCGGCAATCTCTCACCGGCGGAACCCTGAGCAGACCCTCCCTGTGGGAGCGCACTGGGCGAAGGGCGTTTGATGCCGGCAGCAGGTGTTCCCTCAAATAACCCGGACCCAGGCCATGTAGGGCTTATCCCGCCCTTCTCCGAAGACTCAGGGCGGCTTACAAGCTTAGCAATAGCCTTCATTCTATGTATATGCCTGCTTATTAGGGCTTTCACACACACCCCAAGCGGCATTAGTACAAAGTCAACTTAATTGCCCCCAACAATCTGGGTCCTCATTTTACCTACCTCGGAAGGATGGAAGGCTGAGTCAACCTTGAGCCTGGTGGGACTCGAACCTGCACTAATTGCAGGCAGCTGGTGTTACTTAAGGAGCTTAGCCCACTGCTCCACCAAGGCTTTGAGCATGCCATGTGCATTAACAAATTCTAAAAGACATTTGGATATTTTTATTTTAATTTAGTTAATAGATAAAGTATGATGGAGAAACCCATTTCTGGGAAAAATACTTTTATCAGATACATTCTTATTCGTATATACGTAGGTTACTTTTTCTTTTCCTCCTTTCCTCCCAATCTCTACAATTCAAAAATTCTTCAGAACAGAATATTTGGTCTCTATTCTCTATTCCATTCCTTCCACAATAACTTCTCTTAAAGGTTGTTGGGTAGAGTATCATCTTAGACATGTTGCATTAGATGTCCTCATTTACAGATTGCAATGGGAGGAAAAACACCAAGTATAAATTATTCAAAATCGACTGTACCAACGTGTGTTCTCTGAGCTTTCGCCATTGGCAAAGCAGACGGGATTATTTTTCACATTTAATTGTGTTGATACCTTATCTGCCCCATCGAAAGTGGAGAATGATATGTGAAACCACATGTACCCAGGAACAAATAAAGACAGTTACTAGGTCCATTATTTAAAGCCAGAGTATGCTATCTAGACAATATTACTCTAGCACAATGCTAAAAAAGAAAAAGAAACAAAAGAACAGGAAAAAAAAGACCAAACTTCTTATTATTTACTTTTGTAATGCTTCTCTATTACGATGTCAAACATGAAAGAGTTTAGTTCAGAGATAGGTTGCTTCAAGAAGATCTGAACAGATTTAATAACTAGTGTCACAAAGAACTTTTGAATGCCACCTGGATACAAAGGAGGCCATTGTAATCACATCCTCTATAATAATAAACCAAATGGCTTTTGTCTTAAAATTTAAAGACATTTAAATGTTTTAAATGTTTTGGAACATCTTGCCTTGTTATCGAACATGATGAAATGAGAGGGATCTATACCAGCATATCATATTCAACCTTAGGGCAAACTGAGTGGCAAACAAATCTAATAAATAAATAAACACTGCTGAAAATTGGAGAAAAATCTACTCATATAAACCATTGTTTTCTCAAAAGGAAAAAGCCTTGGCTTAGCATAATGTATTTCTTTTAAAATCATGAGAATGCATAGCATTGCCTTTTTATATGCATGCCTCCTATTGACGAAGGCAACAAGCCTACAAGGAGAAAACTAAACTTGCTAACTAATTTAGGTTAAGCACTAAAAACAATAGTGCTCCAGTGCTAGCTGAGAACTTTTAGGGGAAAAGCTTTCATTAACTGTAAATATCAACTTTTGCATATAAAAGAAAGCTAATTCAAATGACATGTATGCTCTTTTACAATGTTAGTACAAAGAATACACACGTACTTCAGGCATCCTTTTTCAAAAAGACTGTACTTAGATAAGGCTCATTTAGATTAGCCTAATAAAACAGTCAAACACAAAAGCCAAGGAAGATGAAGCTCTGTCTAAATTCAGCAGCACTAATACTTGCTAAGTCACACATATAATACTTGGGAAGCTGATTTTGAAAAAGTTAAGCAGGTTTATTTTTGGCTGCTATTTAGGCAGAAAATTCTGGGGCTATAAGACTAAGGAAGGGGAAGATGAAAGAACATCCTAGCAAAAACAACAGCAAATCACTTTTCTAGTGTTCTGTGATGGTAAGAAAATTGCATGAGCATGTCCACATAGATGCCATGAATCAAACTGAACTCGAAAGAGCATTACTCTTTTTAAAATATTTATGAATTTATCTGTCTCTTTGTTAGTTTAGAATTGTCAAGCATGCATCCCAGAATGGCTTCCTTACCTTCAAGAGCTGTAGAGATAGCAGTTTCTTTTATCAGACATAATTTCTGCAACTATGAAGTTCAAAAAATAATCTTTCAAGAAAAAAATCCTAGTTTCTTTCCCCTGTAACCATCAAGAAGAAAAAAAAAGTTGTGGGCACCAGGCTACAAAGCACGAGACTGTGAATTTTAGTCCAGCCTTAGCCATTAAAGCCCACTAAGTGACCTTGGTCCAGACACTTTCTCTCAGCCCAACTCATTACACAGGATTGCTGTTGTGAGGAAAATAGGAGGTGGAGAAGATATGTTGAATATGTTTGCTACTTTAAGTTACTTGTAAAAATAATAAAGGCGGGATACAAATAAATATGTAAAACAGTGTGTGAGAGAGATAGATGATAGAGAGAGAAAGAAAGAGAAAGAAAGAGGAAAGAAGGAAGGAAGGAAGGAAGGAAGGAAGGAAGGAAGGAAGGAAGGAAGGAAGGAAGGAAGGAAGGAAGGAAGGAAACGAAACAATTTTCAGTACTGTTTAGAGTTCTGTGTCTACACTTTAAAATCTATTCTGATTAGATATTAACTCTTCTACCTAATGCAATAGAACACAGTCAAACTAAAGTCTTGGACTTTAAGACAGCTAATGACGGCATCAAGCTCCCTTCGTGCTGTGCGCTCCCACAGGGAGGGTCTTCTCAGGGTACCGCCGGTAAAAGATTGCCGGCGGACAATACCCAGGGGGAGGGCCTTCTCTGTGGGTGTGCCTGCCCTTTGGAACCAGCTGCCTGTAGAGCTTAGGACTGCCCCTGACCTTCGCTCATTCCGCCGGGACCTGAAGACCTGGCTCTTTGAGCTTTCGGGCCTGGACTGAGAGTATTAATTGGGGTTTTAATTGAATTCTAATTGGGATTTTATTTATTCAAGGTTAATGTAATCATTTTAATTGTTTTTAATTTTTGTAATTTGTTGTATTGTTTTTTTAAAAACCTTGTGAACCACCCTGAGTCCTACGGGAGAAGGGCGGTATATAAGTTTAAATAATAATAATAATAATAATAATAATAATAATAATAATAATAATAATAATAATAATAATGTAAAGGTAAAGGTTCCCCCGCACATGCGTGCTAGTCATTTCCGACTCTAGGGGCCGGTGCTCATCTCCGTTTCATAGCCGAAGAGCCAGCACTTGTCCGAGGACGTCTCCGTGGTCATGTGGCCAGCATGACTAGCACGGAACGCTGTTACCTTCCCACCGTAGTGGTCCCTATTTTTCTACTTGCATTTTTACGTGCTTTCGAACTGCTAGGTGGGCAGAAGCTGGGATGAGTAACAGGCGCTCACTCTGCTACACGGCACTCGGGATTCAACCCGCCAAACTGCCAACCTTCCGATCGACAAGTTCAGCGTCCTAACCCACTGAGCCACCGTGTCCCTTATAATAATAATAATAATAAGAATAAGAATAAGAATAAGAATAATTTCAATAAACTTAGAAAGAGCTTAAGAAGGATTCCATGGCTGAGAATCCTCAAGGAGAACTCAAGAAGCTTGGAAAATTTTGAAAAGTGAGAGTATAAAAGCTCAGTCTAGCACAATACCAATGAAAAAGAAAAATAATAGCTTTCAAAAGAAACCAACATGGCTGCATAAAGAACTCTCTGATAAACTGAAAGAAAAAAAGGAAAAGTATAAAAAGTGGGAAAAGGGGCACATAACTAAGGCAGAATATCAGCAAATAGCCTGAGCCTGCAAACATGAAGTGAGGAAAGCTAAGGCTCAAAATGAACTAAGACTTGCAACAAAAGTCAAAAATAACAAAAAAGAAAGCTTCTTTCAACATGTAAAAAAAAAAAGAAAAAACTTAAGGAAATGATTGGTCTATTAGTGGAAGAAAGTGGCAAAAAGGTGACAAGCAACACGGAGAAAGCAGAACTACTTAACTCATTTTTTGCATCCGTCTTTACACAAAGGGAAAAAACAGTTCAACCCATCAAAAACAGTACCACAAAAACCAGATTAGAAACACAAGTTAAGATAGGCAAGAAAATAGTAACTGAGCACCTGTCCAATCTAGATGAGTTCACATCACCAGGACCAGATGGATTATATCCCAAGGTTCTGAAGGAACTGGTAGATGTGATCTCAGAACCACTGAACTATATCTTTCAAAGATCCTGGAGCACTGGGGAATTACCAGAGGACTGGAAAAGAAACTACAGACCTATCAGCCTGACCTCAATACTTGGAAAGGTTCTGGAAAAGATAATCAAGCAAAGAATCAGTGAACCCCTAGAAGCAAACAAAGTCATTACCAAAAGCAAACATGGGTTTGTAAAAAACAGAGCATGCCAGACAAATATTATTGCATTCTTTGAGCAGGTGACAAAATTAGTGAACCTGAAGAATGCTGTTGATATAATTTACTTGGACTTTTGATAAAGTAGACCACAACCTACTAGTGGGGTGCCCCAGGGCTCTGTTCTGGGCCCAGTGCTCTTCAATATCTACATCAATGTTTTGGATGAGAGGATAGATGGGGAACTCATCAAATTTGTGGACGACACCAAACTGACAGAAATAACCAATAGTCCAGAAGATATTCTTAAGATACAAAAGGATCTTGACAGACTTAAACATTGGGTGCTATCTAACAAAATGAAATTCAATGGTGAAAAAAGTTAGGTTCTACATTTAGGCAAGAAAAACCAAATAAACAGGTACAGTATAGTTGGTACCTTGCTCACTAGAAGTAATTGTGAGAGGAATCTCAGAATCCTAGTGGACAATCACTTAAATATGACCCAGCAGTGTGCTGCAGCTGCCAAAAAAGCCAACACAGTGCAATGCTGCATTCAGAGGGATAGAATCAAGATCATGTGGAGTACTAATACCACTTTACAATGCCTTAGTAAGGCCACATTTGGAATACTGCATCCAGTTTTGGTCACCACAATGTAAAAAAGATGTTGAGACTCTAGAAAGAGTACAGAGAAGAGCTATAAAGATGATTAGGGGACTGGAGGCTAAAACATATAAGGAATGGTTGCTGGAATTGGGTATGTCTAGTTTAATGAAAAGAAGGACTAGGGGTAACATGATAGCGGTGTTCCAATATCTTAGGGGTTGCCACAAAGAAGAGGGAGTCAAGCTATTCTCCAAAGCATCTGAAGGCAGGACAAGAAGCAATGGATGGAAACTTATAAAAGAGAGAAGCATCCTAGAACTAAGGAGAAATTTCCTGACAAAACAATTAATCAGTGGAACAACCTGCCTCCAGAAATTGTGAATGCTCCAACACTGGATGTTTTTAAGAAGAGACTGGACAGCCATTTCTCTGAAATAGTATCGAGCACGGGTGTCAAACTCGGCACGTGACATGACATGTTGCAACATATCATGACCTTTTTTGCATTGCTGGAGCTGGGGTGGGTGTGGCCTTCAACCAACTCGCTGGCCGGCATTTGACACCCCTGGTATAGTGTTTCCTGCCTGAGCAGGGAGTTGAACAAGCTGCAGTCTTGACATGTAGTTTCAACTCTGAAGTACAACTGAGGGGCTTTAATTGAGGAGAGGTAGTGCACAGTATCAAATACCAGCTAAATAAATGTGGCTCCTTGGGCAGAACGTACCTATTATACACTGCCAGTAAACACGCAGTAATAACAAATCATAATAAGCTAATAGTACTCCATTCAAATTATGGTATAAGTTGGTAATCGGTAGGTGGTATATTTATTTATATTCCGCCTTTATTATTTTTACGAATAATTCATGGAAGCGAGCGTATCCAACATCTTCTACCTCCTATTTTTCCCACAACAACAACCCTATCAGGTGAATTTGACTGAGGGAGTGTTTAGTGACCCAACTGGTTTTCATGGCTAAGCGGGAACTAGAACTCCCATTCTCCTGCTTTCTAGATTGGTATCTTAACCATTAAACCAACTGGCTCTTAGTATTCATAGTAGTCATTTGGAATTCTATTCTTTGTATGGAATGCTGGCTAAGAATTCAAAAGTTGAATTATAATGTATTTGGAAAATGCCAGGATAGGAAACTATTTTACACCTGGAAAGAAAAGATACCATTTGTTGCCAGGTCATGTTCTTGCCACTCCCAAAGTGGGAATTTATGTAGTTGAATTCTCTGTTTTAAGGTTAGGATAGAAATGTAATCTAAATGTTACAGACAGACAAAGTACAACCATATTCAGCTACATTTAACTCTTATTTTATTCCTCTTTAACTTTTTAAGACAAAACTTTTAATAAGATGAAACATACAATTATGGCCACTTTTAAGATAATTCAGCCTCATTGATTTAGAAAAAAGCTACCAAATACATTTCCAACACTTAGATTTGTGGCTATTTAAGATGGATTTCAAACACAAACAAATTTGCCATGTCTAGTCATGAGAAAAGCTATTTATGTTAACAGCCTCACTCCTCAAAGTGTGTTCCACCACAGGCCCCATTAAAACTAATGGAGCCTGCACTATCACAATGACTTGTGAATTGCAACTTATGCCTTTTTCTAAGCTGATATGGCAGTAGGAAATGACAGAAAATGGCACCCACTCCTACTTTAGGAGTCCTTTCATGGCCAGAGAAAGTAATCTGCAAATATATATTTATCCCAATATTATCGTGATTCAAATTCCTTTTGATAGGAAAAAAAATATGCACCATGAAATAATATTGTTTTGCCTGTCTTCAACTCTTGGTCTCAGTGGTATGTAATACAGATAGAACATAATGAAATTTCTGAAAACAGAACAACAAAAATAAACTAAAAAAATAATAGCTCTAGACTAGTGTAATAATCTCAGCCCTTCTTCCTCTTTATATGTGATCAGCTTCAGGCTACTTACATGCTTTATTACATCACAACATGGAAATAATTCTGACTTATTTTGGCCTAAATTTATCCAACCTAATCTGGTAATTAATTATGGGAAAAGTAATGTGCACAAATTGGATAACTTCAGTTTCAATGGCACTATAAGAAAGAACGAATAGCACACTGCTTATTTCTGGATTTTTTGAAACGCTTTTTGTTAAGGAAATGAAAAACTAGAACTAGTGAGGAAAAGATGCAATCAATTTTTGAAAACTAGTTCTAGTTTTTCATTTCCTTAACAAAATGCATTTCAAAAAATCCAGAAATAAGCAGCACTTTCAAAATATTCTCATGCTTATCCCATTGATTTTGGTGGATCGACAGTCTACCAGCTGACCCGCCCAGAGTCTTAACCATCTATCCCAGGGGTGTCAAACTCAATTTCATTGAGGGCCGCATCAGCATTGTGGTTGCCCTCAGGGGGCCGGGTGGGTATGGCCAGGGTGGGTGTGGCCTACTGGGTGGGCGTGGCTAGAGTGCATATGGCCTACTGGGTGGGCGTGGCCAGCTCTACATCGTTCGCATCAAGGGTGCCTATGGGGGCCTGGGCAGGAGTGGGACAGATCTGAGGGTCTCTGGAAGAAGGAGGGTCTCTGGGCCAGGGCCAAGGCAGCGGGGGCCGTTCCCTCACTGTTTCCAGGATGGCTTCGCGGGCCACATGAAACCACTTCGCGGGCCGGATCTGGCCCCCGGGCCTTGTGTTTGACATGTCTGATCTATCCCAATCAATTGGTTAAGACACTGGGGGGGGTCAGCTGGTAGACTGTAGATCCACCAAAATCAATGGGATAAGCATGAGAATATTTTGAAAGTTTTAAGGTTAAGTCAAATTAACTTAACCTTACTCAATTGATGTGAGCTCTAGTGCCTTTGAAAAAAGAGGGACAAAAATAAATAACTATAAAGGTATAAGTTTGAGTTGAACATGACTCATCTTTTCTGAATATTTATTCATTTCACTTTTGAAATATATTAGTTTCCAAACTAAAATACTTAACAATACATAAACAAGCAAGCATATATATGTACAGACACACACATTGTGTGTGTGTGTATATATGTTTGTCAGTGAGTGAGTGAGTATATCTTTTTGGTCTGAATTTGTTCTAGTCATGTTTGCTATATATTTAGTTTATGCCATAAATACGCATGACATTTCAGTACCAAAAGAATGTTTTCTTCTCTTTAGAACAAGAGACAAATCTCTAAATAGATGGCTGTATGTAACAAAGCAGTGGTTTTTCCTATTTAGCAGCACAACACCAACATTATTTGGGGAAAAAGCTTGGCATACTCTTTCCTCCGGCATAAATCTTTTGCAAGCTGTGTTACAAAGAAGACAAAATCAGTACTAAAGGCCAAAGTTTTAAGTAACAACATTACAATTGCTGAGTCTAGCATTTTTTTATATACTGCAAGCTAAAAGTTAAGAAATAGATCAGGAAAAACAAAATTTTACTGCAAAGAAATTATGCTTGTAAATATTAAAAATACTCTTATATTAATGATAGTTTAGAAATTTTCTATTTTTCATCATAAATTTCAGAAATCTCTTTTCTATAGTACATTTATTGACATTGTATAGTGCTACAACAAGTATTTGTCATAGAAATACTGAACTTGATTATTGTTAACAAAATATCTGGGTTTAAAATTCAGTTTAAGCCATGCTTCCTGATTTTATTCTCCTCAAGACCATTGGCTTTTCAACTGAGTCTTCAGCTAAAAACGTTGTTTAACTTACCTAATCTTAGAATGATAAGATACCAGTGACAAATGTGAACTCCTCATATTAAAGTATCAGACTGCTTACATCATATGAGGTTAGTCTGAACAGTTTTGATTCAGGGCATAATCAACATACTATCTGATAAATAATGATTATAAGGACCTATCTGATAATGTGCAACACTGTGACCTTATAAGTAGTCAAAAACTGTTCCAATTGACTTTCTAAATATTGGACTAGGTGTTAAAAATAATTACAGGTGAATATCAATAAAACAACAAGGCTGATAAGGATAAAAGCTAACAGAATTTTCTGCAAAAATCAAAACAAAGGATCAGGTTTTTTTGAGAGGTTAGTAAATGATCTATAGATAAAAGTATAGATAAAAAAGCAAAAGAAGCTCATGTGTAAAGAGTGCATATTGAAGGATGGCTACATGAGATAAAAAGTGCAGAGGTAAACAAGTAAAATGATGTTTTTGAAAACTTTCCATTATGTAAGTTCCACCATAATCAGAAGAATCACTGGCAAGGTACTTTTTAAAAAATATATTCTTTGATCAAGCGTGATTAGACACACAAGGAATTTGTCTCCAGTGCAGAAGCTCTCAGTGCACATGCAAAGCAACAGAATAATAAGTTTTTACCAGTCAACAGACTGTGAATCAAATTAAAGATTAAGTAACAACAACAATGGCAATAAGAGGAAGGAGCGAAGAAGATAATAAGAAGGATAAATAATAATGCTACACCCATACTACATGGGTAAATACACATAGACATTAGACAGCACTGTGAGAATTAGGAATGTTCAGCATAATGCTGCTGCTTATGGGGTTGGCAGCTTGAAGATCGGCCCTGATTGCGATTGTGATTGCACTTGGATTACATCGGATGATGGCTGAGACCGATGCAGGGTTTGGATGGATTGAGATTCCTCTTCTCTCGTGACTTCCTTTGATGGTCCGGAACAAACCCGGGACTGGACCGCGGTGAGAGGGCGGCCCTGAACTGGTCATCAACCTCCCCGCTGGTGTGAGAGGCCAGTGGGGAAGGTTCTACCTGGCAATGACGTTTACCCACTCCAGACTGGATCTCACAGCTGTGGTGAGAGGCCAGCTGTGAGCTCATCGTCTGGACCGGCTCAGGTGAGAGCAGAGCCGGATTGGTGGATGAAGACGTGTTCCGGTCTTCACATTTTAACATCTTTAACATCTTACAACATCTTATAACATCTGACTTTCCATTGTGAACAATGGCTCACACGGATATTTGCTCTGTATGGTCGGATTACAATATTCAAGGTCGGACTTGTACGCACTTAGGGTGGTTTCTCCCTCCTGGTCACAACCAGCCTTTCTGTTTACCATCTCCCTTGATGATGGGCCCAATTGTTGGGATCCCGAGAGGTGGTTGGGTTTACCTAGGGGCCTCGGGGAGACGCACTAAGAGGCCCCTGATATGTTTTTAGCCGGTTATTTTAAAGGGTTAGGGAGGGGAGGAATAGTGGGGAGGGGAGGGAACTATTAACCGGCACTCAGTCTGGGCCCGTGATGGGCTCTGGTGGGATGGGGTTGGGGGTGGAGGCTGCTGGCTCTGTGTGTGCTGGGGTGGGGTGTCAAATCCCCACGATGATAGGGAATGGCAGCAGGTGGTTGCACGGAGGGCCACATCAATATCTGGGATCGTACCCTCGCTACCTTCGAGCGGTGGCGCGCTCCGACCCTCCGGTTAGCACCCTTTTGCCTGGGGATGAGGGTGATCAGGTCCCTGAGCTTAGGCTGGTGTATTTCAATGCCAGATCTGTTGTTAATAAGGCTCCCCTTGTTCGTGACTTGATCGAGGAGGAATGTGCGGAACTGGCATGCATTACCGAAACCTGGTTGGGCTCGGAGGGAGGGGTCCCTCTGACTGAGCTATGTCCCCCAGATTTCTGTGTGCTACACCAGCCACGGGCTCAGGGTAGGGGCGGTGGGGTGGCGGTGGTTATTCGGGAGACTTTATGTCCGCGGGAGACCACCATTGTCCAGATAGGCGGGAGTGAGTCCCTCCTCCTGAGACTTGGCCCTCGGGTCCAGATGGGCTTGTTGCTCATATACCTGGCACCCAGCTGTGTGGCAACAGCCCTGCCCGGGCTGCTTGACATTCTCTCAGGATTGGCGGTGGAGTTCCCCAGGCTTATAGTGCTGGGTGACTTCAACCTGCCTTCCCTGGGAGGGTTGTAAGAGTTAGCTCGGGAGTTCATGGCTTCCATGACGGCCATGGACCTGACCCAGGTAATTCGGGGCCAGACTCATGTGGGGGGGTCACACTCTGAACCTGGTGTTTTTATCTGGGCAGTGGTTGGATGATCTGGAAGGGGGTTTGCCAGCCATTTTCCCCCTGTCATGGTCCGATCATTATCTCCTGCGGCTGGTCTTCCGTTATGCCACCCCCCGCCGCTTGGCTGCAGAACCGACCAGGTGGTTCCACCCCAGGCACCTAATGGACCCAGAACGGTTCCAGATGGTGCTTGGGTCTATACCCATCGCCCTCATTCACAGCCCGTCCGATGCCTTGGTGGATGCCTGGAAAAGGGTGGCCACTGAGGCACTCGACCATGTTGTACCCTTGCAACCCCTGACCCGGCGCAGATCCCGTTGGGCTCCATGGTTTTCTGTGGAGCTCCGGGAGATGAAGCATTGGAGACGGTGTCTGGAGAGGGGTTGGAGGTCCAGATGATCTGAATCTGACCGATTGCAGTTAAGAACCTTCATAAAGTCTTATCTTGCGGTGATGAGGACAGCGAAGGCTAATTATTTTGCTCCCTCATCACGTCCGCAGATAATCGCCTGGCCACCCTGTTTAGGGTGACCCGCTCCCTTATTAACCAGGAGGTAAGGAAGGATCCCTTGCAGGGTCGGGCCGAGTGGTTTAGTCATCATCTGACGGACAAAATCGCTCAGATACAGACTGGTTTGGACTCGGACTGGGCAGAGTCTGACATGGAGGAATCGGATGGTCTTGAGCATGTTATCTGGACTGAGTTCGATCCTGTTTCCCCTGATGATGTGGACAGGATTATGGGGAGGCTGAGCTCCACCACCTGTTTACTGTACCCGTGCCCCTCCTGGCTGGTTTTTGTGGCCCGGGAGGAGACACGAGGCTGGTTCCAGGCAGTAATAACTGCTTCCTTGAAGGAGGGTATCTTCCCCACCGCCTTGAAGGAAGTGGTGGTGAGACCCCTCCTCAAGAAGCCTGCCCTGGACCTGTCTGTTTTAAACAACTATTGTCCGGACTCCAACCTTCGCTTTCTGGTGAAGGTTGTTGAGAGTGTGGTGGCGCATCAGCTTCCCCTGTTCCTAGAGGAAACTGATTATCTGGACCCGTACCAATCGGGTTTCAGGCCCGGGCACAGCACAGAGACGGCATTGGTCACGCTGGTGAATGATCTCTGGCGGGCTTGGGACAGGGGTTGTTCCTCTGTCCTAGTCCAATTAGACCTCTCAGCGGCTTTTGATACCATCGACCATGGTATCCTACTGCGGCGTCTCAGGGGGTTGGGAGTGGGAGGCACCATTTTACGGTAGTTCTCCTCCTATCTCCTGGGCAGCTCGCAGTCAGTGTTGACGGGAGGGCAGAGATCGGCCCCGAGGCCTCTCATTTGTGGAGTCCCTCAGGGGTCGGTTCTCTCTCCCCTCCTGTTCAACATCTATATGAAGCCGCTGGGTGAGATCATTCATGGTTTTGGGGTGGGGTATCATCAGTACGCTGATGATACCCAACTTTTTTCTCCACCCCGAACCAACCCAGTGATGCCCTCACTGTGATGTCCCGCTGCCTGGAGGCGGTCCGGGTTTGGATGGGGAGAAACAGGCTTTGTCTCAATCCTGCCAAGACTGAGTGGCTGTGCATACCAGCATCTCGGGTTAACCAGACTATTCCTTCGTTACTGATGGGGGGTGAGGTGTTACCCCCCGTTGATAGGGCTCGCAACTTGGGTGTCCTCCTGGATTCGCGGCTCACTTTTGAAGACCATGTAGGAGCCGTGACCAGGGGGGCCTTTGCCCAGGTTCGCCTGGTACGCCAGTTGCGACCCTACCTGGACCGAGATGCCCTATGCACAGTCACTCATGCGCTCGTGACCTCCCGTTTAGACTACTGCAATGCTCTCTACATGGGGCTGCCCTTGAGGAGCACTCGGAGGCTTCAGCTGGTGCAAAATGCAGCCGCGCGAGTTGTAATGAGGGTTTCCCGTTACTCCCATGTAACACCTCTGCTCCGCGAGCTGCATTGGCTTCCGGTTGCCCTCTGGGTGAGATTCAAGGTGCTGGTGATGACCTATAAAGCCCTAAATGGCTTGGGTCCAGGATATCTGAGGGAACACCTGTTGCCGGCATCAAGCTCCCTTCGTCCTGTGCGCTCCCACAGGGAGGGCCTTCTCAGGGTGCCGCCGGTAAAAGAATGCCGACGGATAACACCCAGGGGGAGGGCCTTCTCTGTGGGGACGCCTGCCCGCTGGAACCAGCTGCCCATGGAGCTTAGGACTGCCCCCAACCTTCGATCATTTCGCCGAGACCTGAAGACCTGGCTCTTCGAGCTTTCCGGCCCAGGCTGAGTTTTAATTGGGGTTTTAACTGGGGTTTTATATTTTTTCAGGGATTTAGTTTAATCTTTTTTAATTGTTCTTAATTTTGGTATTGATGTTTTATATACCCTGTAAACTGCCCTGAGTCCTACGGGAAAGGGCAGTATATAAATTCAATAAAATTCAAATTCAAATAATTCCAAAACATGGAGGACTCTACTCCTAGTACTGTGCTGTTGAATATAGTAAGATATGGTAAAATAGAAAGGCTCTTTCTAAATTCCACTCTCATCTCTACAGTTTTAAACATGTTGAGCTTCAAATTATTACAGCTGCACCACCCAGCCAATTGTTCAAACAAGAGCATCCTGGGAATCCAGATTCCATTTACTTGAGCAGTCTGAGGAAACAGAAGCCCTGGGAAGAATCCAGCCTAATCCATGACACATATTCATCTGAAGACAAAAATCCACATCCCATACACACAGCATCACTGTTGAGATCTAGAGTGATCTGTATTTGTTACTGTTATGCTTACCAACAACTTAAGACTCCTTATTTTTTATTTGGGTTCTTACTATATGTATTTCTATTTTTCCTAATTTCCCCCATTCGTTCCTTTAATAAAGCATTCAGATGTCTGTTTTATTGGAGTATAGGCAGGTTTAGCTGCATGTCAAGGCAGACCTGTTGATCACTAAATCCAATAGGTCTCCTATCTCCTTCACTTTATTATTTTTCCTAGGTGATGTTGTAGTGTTGCTACTTTGGCAGCTTAATGTAGGTCTGAAAAAATAGACTGGGAATGGAGTATTGTGAAGTTAGAACAGAGCAAATTCAGATCTGCCTCCTTTATTTAGGATTAGTGAAAATCTATTACTCAGGTTCACTCTAAGTTCCAATCAGCCATCAATCAAATCCATGTATACTTCCAATATTGAAAAAAATAAAGAAATGTTCAGAAAATTATAGTTTTCTATTCACTAAAATAATTGGATATTGTAAAATCCATATTAGAATTTTATTTTTTAAAAAGTCAACAAATAAAATCATTTAGTCCATGTGCATACTAAGATCAACTTTGAAGAACAATTATGGGTCAACATATAGTACACATAAGCAGATATGTCTACACACAGATGCAATTTAGCACTGAAGAACTATTAATATAGTGAAAAAGGCAATATCACAAAAGTAACATTTGAAGAAAATAAAAGCATAATACTTTGGTATCAGTTTCTTCTTGTATAATAATAATAACAGTAACAATAATAATCCCCCAGGGAAGCACTACCTTGATGTGGTTGTACACTTGTGTACTCTGAGAAAGATGAGAGCTATGCCAAAGGTTCAACTATACTGGACAGGTCTCATCAGAGGAGTCAGACAAAGAGTGCCTCTCCCATAAAAAATAAGAGTGAGACGTAAATTTCAGAAAGCTATACCGGCTCAGATGTCGCCCGGGTTAACAAGGTCTGCGCTAGATGTTGAAGTTCCTGGATATTTGGTGTAAAATGGGCTACAGGACTCAGGATTGTTGGCTGAGCAACCAGGGCCAGCAGCTGCAGAACTACTGGAGGAAAAGGTGTTTACCCGTCACAAATACACAGTGATTGAAAACAAATAAATAATTACAGATCAAGTCCAACAAGAAGAAGATACATGAAGTGAATGCACCAGTTCTGGAAAGAACAACATCCAGAATCAGAAAACAGAACACAGATTAGCAAATCAACACTGATTTATAATTTGAAATAAAGTATTCACTGAAACAGAATTGGATGAACTGCAAAGGTTTACCCAGGGCAAAAAAATCAAAGCCTTGCCAGAAGTAACTCAGAATGTAGAGGCAAACCAGGGGGATTTGGCAGTAGAGGAATCCAGCAGAGATATGCAACTGTTTTCATTTGGAAACCAGGCACCTCTTCCTCAGGAAGAACAAATCCCTCTAACTAAAGAAATAAAAGAATTGAAACAAAGAATAAGCATCTGTTCTGAGCATCTAGAACAGCAGAAAAATATCAGAATAAGGCTACCTGCATTAAAGCTTAGTCCAAAGAAACAGCTAGCACAAGTATTAAAAGATACAAATATCACAATGTCTATAAGCACTAATTCACAGCAAGAAACTAAATAGTTGCAGTTATAACTGAATACCTGGGATGCAAAATCAACAAAGAAGAAAAAAACCCAAACAGTGCACCACAAAAATGGAAGGTTAGACTGGAAAATAAGATCAGCAAGTTATGATCAGATGCAAGTCAGTTAAAGCAGATGAAAGACAAGAAGCTAAAGAACAAGGAGACCAAAGAATACCTAATCAACAAATACCATTTAGAAACAAGGAAGATCAAGGAAGCACTGGAAATAATGAAGCAGCAAATAATAGCTATAGCCAGGAAGATCAGCAGATATGAAGCTCGGATTGCAAATTATAAGCAGAACCTCCAATTTCAATCCAATCAGAAACATTTCTATCAATCCATCAATGGAGAAACTGTAATGAATCAGTCAGTATCTGACAAGGAAGAAACTGCAGTTCTGAACTCAGATATGGGAGAACCCAAAGAAATACAACAAGGACGCAGCTTGGTTAAAAGAGGTGGATGAAAATAAAACAGAAGTTGAAATGAAAGACCTAGTAATAACAGCAGAAATGGTAGAGAAAAGAGCAAGGAAGATCAAGAATTGGTCAGCACCAGGTGAAGATGAACTGCATGGTTTTTGGTTGAAACATCTAACTGTTCTATACCCACACATTGCCAAGCAGTTCAACCACATACTACAAGGAGGAGAAATTGAAAGTGGCTAACTAGGAAAACCTACCTGATAATGAAAGATCCAGCAAAGGGCAGCACCAGGCAACTATAGTCCAATTATCTGCTTACCAACAACTTTCAAATTGCTAACTGGGGTGATAGATGATGCAGTACAACAGCATCTAGTTGAAAACCATCTCTTTCCACCTGAGCAGAAAGGAAAATGTCCCAATAGCAGAGGAACAAAATATCAACTCCTAATGGACAAAATGATCTTGGAAAACTGCAAGAGAAGGAAGACCAACCTGAATGTAGCATGGATTGACTACAAAAAGGCATTCGACTCGCTGCCACATGACTGGATAATTAAGTGCCTAGAAATAACAGGAGTCAGTAGAAACATTAGAAAGTTTGTGCAAAGATCAATGGGACAATGGAAGACACAGTTGCACATCAATGGTGAGAGACTGGGAGAGGTTAATATCAAGAAAGGAATATTTCAAGGAGATTCACTATCACCACTACTATTTGTTATTGCACTGTTTCCTCTGTCAACAACACTGAAT